>NW_007255790.1:362100-369205 GCF_000164805.1 Carlito syrichta | reverse complement strand
AAGTAGCTGGAACTACAGGCGTGTGCTACCACGCCTGGCTAATTTTTGATTTATTGTAGAGAAGAGGTCTCGCCAAGTTGCCCAGACAGGTCTCGAATCCATGGGCTCAGGCAATCCACTCACCTCAGCCTCCCAAAGTGCGGGATTACAGGCTGAGCCACCGAGCCCAGCTGGCAAATATTTTTTAAGGAGTGATTTAAGCCCAAAGAACTGAGTCACTTGCCTCCCTTATTCAGGACAGTCCCACAAACTCACAGGAGAATTCTTTAGTTTGCCTGTTCACTAATTCCTTCAGTTATTCATTCCCATTACATACTTTTGCTGATTGTCTACTAGAAGACAGCAAGAACTTCCTCTGGGAAACCCCAACCAGCCTCATTCCTCACCCCAAATCCTTTGTTTTCTCCCTCCTGACTAGGACATCAGAGCTCTGTGGCCTGGCTCTGGTCCTCAGAGGCAGTGGCATCTGTCCAGGTGATGCAGAACAGAGAGAATGGTCACCGAAGGATTTCTGAACCTCCTCCCAGTCGTGGGTGATGTCCCAGCCCCTCAGGGATTGGGACTGGGGTTCTACTTTACTCCTGAATTCCCATGACTGGGTAGCTGAGGCCTGTCCCTCAGGAGATGTGGGATTCCCAACTCTCTGAGAGCCACTGGGACCTGAGTGGGTTCCAGGATTCCAGGGCCCTGTGTGACATCATTGCTGACATAGCCCAGTGCCAGGGGCCATTTGGAACCTGACACGGGACAGGCAGTCATGTCAACTGATGAGATATGGCTTAGGGAAGAGAGGGAAGGGAGTATGAAAAATTACATGAGAATTCTGAAAAAAATGTCTTGAACCTTTGCCTGCGCCTGTGCACCTTCTGTCCCAGGGAGAAAGATGTCGAGAGTGACAGGCACTAGGGCTGTGGCTGCCCCAAACCTCCCTCTGCTCTGCTTGAAACTTTTTCCTCCAGTCCTAGTCACATGAGTTCTCTGCACCCTCTCAGGTCTCTGTGCCTCTGAGAGCCTTCACAGACTGTTCCCTCTACTGGAAGACTGTCTCTGCCCTCCTCTACAGAGAAACTGGATTAACTGGGCATGGTGGCAAGTTCCTGTAGTCCCAGCTCCTCAAGAGGCTAAGGTGGGAAGATCACTTGAGTCTACGAGGTTGAGGCTGCAGTGAGCTATGATGACGCCACTATACTCCAGCTGCATGGCAGACAAGAATGTGTCAAAAAAAGAAAAAAAAAAGATACAATTCCTTCCCTAAAAAGAGGTTGAAGAGACATGAGAAATTCTCTTGTTTGAGTGGTAACACTGTACATTTACTAAGAAATTCAGAAAATCACTTTCATAGACTCATCTCAGAGAATAATATGCCATTATTAAAGTTTAGAGGAATGAAGTGATTTCCATTTGATTTTTAAGAATCTCTCTTAAATTTTTGACTTAGGTCACTTACTGTTTTTATGATTTATTTTACTGTGTAGATCAGCCTGGGCAAGTTGATGAGACTTCATCTCTACAATAAATAAAAAAATTAGCTGGGTGTGGTGGTACGCGCCTATAGTTCCAGCTACTTTGAAGGCTGAGACTGAAGGATTGCCTGAGTCCAGCAGGTTGAGGCTGCAATGGCCATGAGTGTACCACTGCACTCCAGCATGGGCAACAGAGTAAGACTCCAACTCAAAAAAAAAAATTAGAAGAACCAAAAAGATAGTGTTAGCACCATATCTGCAGGCTTACAGGGAACCATGTTTGGCTGCCAACTGGAAACAGTAGACAGCAATATGGTAGAGTATAACCCAGCTTTCAAAAGCAGACAAACTAAAAACAGGCAATCCTCTAGCCTCGGCCTCCCAAAGTGCTGGGATTACAGACTTGAGCCACTGCGCCCGGCCTTCTAATTTTTAAAATAGGAAAATCTTGTTTTAAAAATAGAAAAAAAAAACCACAATTAAAATAGAAAAGCATTATAACATAAGAAAATTAAGTAAATGGGAATAATTACAGTCAACATTGAATGCACTCATATGTAACACTACAGAAATGGAAACACAATCCATGCTGTTTAAGTAAAATCTCTTCTACATTTTCTAACTCTCCATTCCCTGCTCTTGCTCCTCAAGTGAATTCATGGTAATTCATACTACTAACAATCTGATAAGTAGTCTATCTCATTATCCTTACTTACCAATCAAACACAGATATACAAATATACACATCTACTCATTGATACACAGGTAAGCACATATATATGTATTCAAATATATTCAGGCATTTGTTACTGTTTTACTCAAATCGACACATTTTCTATCCTCTGCATCTTGTTTTTCGTTTCAATAACACTTCGTGGAGAGTCTTTTACTCAACCGCAATACCTCTACTTCATTCTAACCACTACCAAATATTATTGCATGATGTAGCTGTACCATAGTTATTCCACTATTCCATTATTATGACCATCAGTGGGCAATCATTTCTTCTTCTTTTGCCTTATTAACAATACTACAGTAAACAACCTCATGTATACTACAGCATTTATTCTTGTGAGACTGGTTCCTAGCAGTGAGGTTTCCAGTTAAAAGAATGTCTTAAAATTTTAGAGCTGTTTCAAGTTGCTTTCCCTAGAAGACTGTTGAAAAATACTCATTTCTAATTATTTCTAAGGCTATCTTTTTCCCCACAATTCAGTCAACAATAGATGTAATTGAGTTTTAGGCTTGGTGTGATGGTTCACACCTGTAATCCCAGTACTTTGGGAGGTTGAGGTGAGAGGATTGTTTGAGGCCAGCCGTTCAAGATCAGTCTGAGCAACATAGTGAAATCTTGTATCTACAAAAAATGAAAGAGTTAGCAGGGCATGGTGACATAAGCCTATAGTCCTAGCTACTCGGGAGGCTGAGGCAGGAGGATGTCTTGAGCCCAGGATTTCTAGGCTGCAGTGAGCTATGATTACACCACTACACTCCAGTCTAGGTGACAAAGCAAGACCCTGTCTCTAAAGAAAGAAAATGTCATTGATTTTTAAGTTTTGCCAGTTTCATAAGTACTTTGCTAGATACTTCCTTGACTACTAATGTGTTTGAACAACGTTATCTTCATTGGGCATTTGAATTTGCTTTGAGTTGCTTGCCTAAATTCATTGCTCATTTTTCAAGTGCCTAATTTTTGCCTCTCTCATTAATAGAAATAGTTATTAATCATTTGTCATCTTCATTTCAAATAATTTTCCAAACCCATGGTGTGCATTACATTTTGCAAGCATTTTTCATTTCCTCTTCAACAGTTTAGATGTTTTATAGTCAATTAACTCTATGTTTTCTCAGTTTCTGATTTTCCTATTTTGAAAATCTCTCACTTGTAACTTTCTAATTTTTATTAAGAATGTTGGTTCATTTTTCTTTTAAGTCTAGTTAAAGTCCATAACATTATGGTATCCCCGCCCGCCCCCCCCCCCCCCCCCAGAAGAACATTCAGTTGTGTCAGCAACATTAGGGGAAAAAAAGTAATAATATTTTTGAGTGAATATACCGCCTTTGCATTCATGCTTATTGTGATCTCCACTGAGTTCTACACTTCATTCCTGTGTTCTGTTTTTCAGTCCCATAATAATATATTTTTATCTATTTGATGAGGTGAAACTCCTGCTACCATCCTGCTCTTGTTTTTCCTGTCTATTCTTTGGTATTTATTCTACGATTTGAATCTTAAGATTACTGCATACAATTCAACAACAACAAAAAAATCTGTTGTTATTCCAGTGGGAATTACATTGCATGTCTATATTATTTTTGAAAGACTTGACATTTGCCAAGTGTTCTCATTCAGGAACATGGCATATTTTTGCAGGTTTCATTTTATGTATTCAATAACTTAGGTTTTACATATATATATATGTCCTGTGACATTCCTGTCAAAATGTCCTCATAAATACTTTATAGATTTTTTTTACTCTACTGATATGATGGAATTGCAGGGGAAAAGGAATAATCTATGCCTCACACTCTCATTTCCATTTTTGAGTGCTTATATATAGAACCCATTGACTTATAATGTGTCTTGTATCCGACCACATCATCAAATTTTTATTTTTGTTTTCTAGGTATGCAATTATATAATCATTCAACTTTTTAAAAAAAATCTCTTAATACTTATACCTGATATTTACATTTTCTAGCTTATTCATTCATAAAGAATATGGGGAGAGATAAAAGTAGCAACATGTTTCCTTATTTAATTCCAAAATTTATTATAAAATGTTGAATATTTTGCAATCGATTCCATATTTTCTAGGTTTTGGAATAATTTGTTATGCACCAATAGATAACTAATACATTAACCTTGCCAGACCTTATGGTTAGTCTCACAGTACAAGTTGGGGAGCAGTATCTCTAATTTATGTTCTTTGGTGAACTTTGAATAAGATTAAAATAATCTGCTCTATGCATGTTTGGTGGAACCTGCTAGGGAATGATCGTGGCCTATTATTTTCTTTGTGGCAGATTTTAGACTGTTGTTCCATTTTGTTGAATGGCTAAAGGACTCTTCTGGTAATAATTTATTAAGAAGGTTGCCTAGCTGGGCTCGGTGGCTCAGCCTGTCATCCCGTGCTTTGGGAGGTTGAGGTGAGTGGATTTGCCTGAGCCCGCGGGTTCGAGACCTGCCTGGGCAACTTGGCGAGACCTCATCTCTACAATAAATCGAAGAAAAAAAAAAGGTTGCCTTTACTTGCTTCAGGCTGCTAAATACCACTTTTAGATAGTATGTGGGATGTTACTGTTGTTAGCCCTAGCCATATCAATTAACAAATCAATGAATCAGAGATTGGTAATCACTCCTGGTACCAAGTTAATTATCTCAAGCTTATTCACTGGAAACAAACAATAGGACATCCAAGTAGTTTTGTGCCTACAATCTCCTTGAGTTCAGAATGTAGGGAGGATATATTCTAATATTTATCTTTTATTTTTTAAATTAATCCTTTCTTGTTTACATTTTCCATTTCTCTGTTTCAAGTTTTGCTGTCTAGATTCAGGTCTTCAGTCCAGCTGAAATTTATCTCGTGTATCCTGTGGAGTGGGGGACTAGTTGCACTTGAGCATCAGAAGAGGACGCACTATCGGAATGAACCAGTGGTGAGGGCGCAGTTGGGGCTGCAGGATCCTTGCAGTGTCAGCCCGGTGGGAGGCAGACTGGAACCCAGCCTCTACCACCGTCTGCGACAGACCCAACTTGCCTGGTATTGCCTGGCGGTCCCCGCCCAACTCCCACAGAATCAACAGGGCAGGAGAAGTCCCACGGAGAGGGGGCCCAGAACTCAAACCCCAGAAGCTTATGTTGAGAGAGGAGGTGGACCCTGGAGGGTCGTCAGGCGTCATGTGTCCCAACAATGACCCAGGAAGGCTGAGGAGGCTCAGGGGTATGTGTGCCCCTGGAGCGACCCATGCAGGAAGCCCTTGGGGTGTAAGTCTGGAGGAAAAGGCACAGCCAAACAGGCCACACCACAGCGTGGAACTGCTCTCTCCAGGTTGGATGCTCTGCCCGCACTGTTCTCAGGGGGGAACTCCCAGGGGTGCTCTCCCCTGGTTGGGAGCGCCACAACCACAGGGTGCTGACTTTTAGGCTCCCAGAATGGTTCCCCATCCAGAGAGTGTCTGGAGTTGGGCCTGGCCACCTGCTTGCAGCAATTCTTGCTGTATGAGGCTTATTTGGCCTCGGTGGATTTTTTGGAGAGTGTTTTCTGACCAGCGGCCACTCCAGGGAGAGCAGGTATATGAAGCCTGTACCATCAGCATTTTTTTTTTTTTTTTTGCCAGTGCCTGTTCACTACCACTGTTCCCGTACCCTGAGACATGTTTACCCTTTCATAACCCTTTCCAATGACATGCTATCCATTCCTTTATCCTCTTGTCCCCATGTTGTTGCCTCTGGTGGAATCCATCCATTCTCCTTTGTCCTCACCCTCACGTGATTGCTCTGATACTCAGCCTGTAAGACCCATGGAAGATGCTAGAAACTGGTCCATGTGTCAATAATTGCTGAAGATCTTGGGCTGAGGGTTCTGTGGACCTGCATTCCTTACGAGACTTCTGGTAACTCTGATGCTAATAGAATGAGAGACCCCTTATTTTACAGGGTTGCTAGTGAGCAGGTCTCCCATGGTGTTCGTCTGCCGTGCATGGTCTTCACAGGAGATTAAGAAGATGGGATAAACTTCGAGGATTTCTGCAGCCAAGTCTGTCCAGTCTGACCTGAAGAGTTTCAGTTTCTTCCATTGTCATCACTGTGAACAGATTCTCTGCTCATGAAAGGAACTGTCAAAATGAGTTCAAAACAGACTCTGGATTTGACATATGGGTTACGTATTAAGGAAGGGACTTTCAACGTTTTCAATAATTGCCTACTTAGAAGCTCAGTTGCTTGGGGGCCCTAAACAAGGCCCTAAAGAAGACCTTGAGGAAAGTGAAGTGAGCCTCTTCCTTTGACTGTCCTCCCTAGTCCCAAGCTTTCTCATGAAATTCTTCCTTGTAGTGCATACTCTGCTTTCGTTGCTTGGAATAGAGATTCCCGGGTAAATGATTGCTTTCCCCATTGAGGACTTTCTCCAATGCTGGGGAAGGGGAAGGCTGGAGAAGTCCTGCAGGGGTAGTCTGAGCTTCCAAACTGGGGATTGAACACACTGCATTTCTGAGTCACTTCAGTTTTGTGATTTTGACCCTTTGAGGGTTCTGAAACGTCTGGAAGCCAAAGATGTTCCCCTGTTATGGCCCTCCCCTGGATTTCCCCACATCAGGATCTCAGGTTGAGCAAGGCCATTCTGTTCTTCTCAGCAGGTTCTCTGCTATGAACACCCACATCGCAGGTGGGCAAAGAGCTAGTTACACTACACCTTTATTACTGGAAACCATTGGAACAAGGTGCTGGCGGAATGCCGGGAAGTAGGGTGAGTGGATACGGTTAAAAAAAAAAAAAAAAAAGGTATGACGGCGGCCAGAGACCAGCATGATCCAAATCTTCCATGCTGGCCCCAGACAAAGCCCCTTAAACTTGTAGGTCCTGGGTCCATTTCTTCTTTCTTCCTCCCTTTCTTCTTCCTTCCTCCCTCCCTCCCTCCCTC
>NW_007255790.1:334688-361980 GCF_000164805.1 Carlito syrichta | reverse complement strand
CTTGCTCTGTGGTCCAGACTGGAGTATAGCACTCACACGCTCAAGTGATTCTTCCACCTCAGCCTCCTGAGTAGCTGAGACTACAGGCATGCACCACTGTGCCTAGCTTTTAAAATTTTTGTAGAGATGGGATCTCAGTATATTTCCCAGGCACATCTTGAACTCCTGACCTAAAGCAATCTTTCCACCTTGGCTTCCCGTCGTGTTGGGTTTACAGGTATGGGCCACCGTGCCTGGCCTGCATTTCTCCTTATGTGACTGGGCTGAAAGTGCCATTTTACTTATGATTTTAAAAACAAAGCAAAAAACACAAGCCTCCAAAATCTCCTGTATAATAGATCAAAAAAGCCTTGGCAATCCATACCCCATTCTTCCCACATGACAGAGGACAAGGCATTTTAGTCTCCCAGCTCCCCAGCTGATTTTAAGACCTGGATTTCCCTGCACATGAAACGTGTCCCACCTGCAAATACTTCCTGGGTTTGTCTTCTCACAGCTGGCTGCTGGCTCCTGATTTTATGCACAACTGAGAAACGGGACCAGGAGCAGAATTTAGGGGCGTGGGACCTGTTTTCCTAGCCCCAGTGCCTGCTTCTTATGACGACATAAAAAGAAGATAGCATTTGCTGTGTTCTTTCTCATGTGTGTCATGAAATCCTCACAAAGGCCCTCTCAGGTAAGGAGCTGATGGGAATTGCTTTGCTTTTCAATTCAACTTTGTCCTTGAGGCACTCTGCTGGTGAAGTGTATACAAAATATATTCCACTTAAAGAAGCATTCTAATTCCCACCTCGACTATGCTATTTGACTATATAAAGCACTAAAGCTTGTACTTAAGTGCCAGGTTGCCCTTCCGAGAAGCCCCATGGGGAGTTTATTCACACATCGCATGATGCCGACACGGCTTAGATGTGCCTGAAATGCTTCTCTGGGAATGGCCTTCAGAGCAGCTGACTTATGGGCTGTGTGGGATTCAGCTTCATTTTTTGTTAGTGCCCTCATTTGGGGGTCTAAAATGATATTCTCTAGCTTATTTGCCTAACTGAATCCAGACATCTCTCAGATATTTTTCAAGATCAATTTCATTCCCTAATGATTTACTTTCGAAAACATATTCCAATGTATTTCCCACAGGTTGGAAAAACTTTCCAAAGAGGAGGTCAGTGCCATGCTGTGTGGTGAGAGTTGTGTTGGCACCAGTGTGGAGCTTTCCAGCATAGCTGCTTGGGAACCAACACTTATTTGGGTAGATTAAGTAGTCGGCTGTCTACAAAACAGTCTGTAGCCTGATGGGCATATTCCACAGCCTTCCAAATTTGAACAGTTATTTACTTACTGAAGGTAAACCTTGAATGTTAAAGTTTTTATGACAAAGTGAGTCCAAAAAGAAACTGTGTTTGTGTGTGCATGTGAAGTCAAATTATGGAAGAGTCTGTGGAAGTATCAAGAGAAAAAAGAACAGAGAGCAGAGAAAAAGAGCCTCAGAGAGAAGGGCTTTATGGTAGAGAGCAGATCTGGGAGGCCAAGAAGGGAACAGGGAAACTGATGAGGAAGTAAAGGTCAGTGGGGCAGAGGACCTGGAAGGGAAAGAGGCAGAGGAGGGAATCTCAAACATGAGATGAACCAAGAGCTCAGATTGAGCAGTAAACAAAAACAAACAGATATTTTGATAGAGATTTTTTTTTCTTTTCTTTTCTTTTCATGCAGAGCTAAAAAGGATTGGGAGCCAGAGAGCAAAGCAGAGAATGAGAAGTGAATGGTCTAAAGCCAGAATGGGAGAAGTCTCCTTAAGGGACAGCAGCACTTGTATTCTAAGATTGAGATGTTAGAACCCCTGGAGTCTGCTCAAGAACTGGGATATTCTTATCCCACCCAATAAAAGAATCATGCTTATCTTTTAACATCATACTTCCATTTAGAAACCTGGCCACCATATTGGTCCCTCGACTCACTGCCCTTATATTGTAGTTGTCATATATGTTACATCTACATACACTGAACCTACCAGTTCAGGTTCACATTTTTGCTTCCAATCACAATTCATAATTGTAAAAACTTAGGCGAATATAAGTTTATTCAATTCACCCAGATACTTACCATTTCTATTGCTCCTCTTTAATTCCATGTTCTCTTATGTCATTTCCCTTCTGCCTGAATAATTTCCTTCAGTGTTCTTGAAGAGTAAGTTTGGTGGTAATGGGTTTTCTCCATTTTTCTTCATCTGAGAATATCTTTTTCCCATGATTTCTGTGGGATATTTTCACTAGGTGTAGAATTCTGGGCTAGAGGTGTTTTTCTTTCAGCATTAAAAAAATATTGTTTCACTGCCTCTGGCTGTCATGACTTCTTTTAAAAATATTTGTTATGTTATTTTATTTGAAAGATGTGGGGTACAATTCAGGGTTAGGTATACAAATGTTCATTATGCAGATACCCTTATTGATGAGATATGCTCCCCCCTTCCCCTGACAGTTTCCCACTACTGCCAATCCCACTGTCCCTAGCAGTTTTCTACTACTGCCAATCTCTTTGTTATAGTATTACGAAAATTGTTCAAGGTCTGCTTATGAGTGAGAAAATGTGGTACTCAACTCTTTGTTTCTGTGATAGTTCATTAAGTATTATAGACTTTAAGTCCATACAAGTTGCTGAGCAATTCATAATTTTGTCCTTTATGGCTACATTAATATTCCATTGTATATATGTCATAGCTTCTAACAAAAAATCCACTGTCATTCAATACTTGTTTTCTTATAAGGAATGTGTCCTCTCTCTCTGACTTCTGTCATGACATTTTTTTTTCTTATTCATTAGTTGGTTAGGATGTGTTTGGACATGAACTTCTTTAAGTTTGTCTTTGGAATTTGCTGAGCTTGAGGAATCTGTAAGTTTATGCTTTTACTAGATTTTTTTTTCAAAAATTTTTAATGCCATTGCACTTTCTCTTCTCCTGGGAGAGTCTACTGGATAAGAATTAGACCTTTTGTATTGATGCTTAGGTCCTTTTTCCCCCAGTCATTTTGCTTTCTATTGTTCACATTGGATGATTTCTATTGAACTAGTTCAAATTCATTGAGTTTTTTCTTCTGTCATCTCCATTCTGCTATTATTATGAAAAGGTGGAGGCAGACATTGGAGTAATGCAGCTACAAGCCAAGGAACACCAAGGATTGCTGGGAGCCAAAGAAGGTTGGAAGAAAGAAGGAAGGCAACCTACCTAGAACCTTCAAAGGGAGTACGGCTCTGCCAGCACCTGTATTTCAACTCCTATCCTACAGAACTGTGAGACATTAACTTTCTATTGTTTTTAAGCAACCAAGTTTGTGGTAATTTGTATAGCAACTCTAAGAAAACTGCCTCAGTTGTTTCCCCCCATCTCCTATTCTGACCACCAGCCATAATATGGGTAAAGATCAGATAACACAAGTGAGAAAATGCTGGTTCTATTAAGAGTGAAGAGGACGCTACACTGAAGGAGCTGCAGGACCTGGTTAATAGGGCCAGCAAGACTTGTGGAGCATGCTTAGAAATGTATCCTGAAAGTGCTGAATCAGGGAAGGGTTGGATATAAAGACGGGAATGGGAGATTTGTCAGTACAGGAGAAATCCCCCACAGCATGGTGTTTGTTGCCATGGCAAGGGCTCTGGAAACAATCCCAATATGCTGCTTGGATTCTTGAAAGGACATGGCCCATATTTTAAAAAGTGGAAATGCCAGAATTATTGTGGTTGACAATGGAAGAAGAGATTAAAGTCTCAGTAAGTGGACATGTAGAGGGAAATTTTCTATAAGATCATTGCTTGGGAGGTGCTGAAGACATTTCTTTTAGCAAAACAGTAAGAAATCTACAGTTGAGGGAGCACCAATACCACTGAGAACCACAGTGGTGTCTAACCTCTGTAGGCTGAGTTTGACATTAAGATGAACTATCCAGCAGCAATGGGAATGCTAGAATCCCAGATTAACAGATCATGTGGAAGATTTAAGTGTTAGAAGCAAAGGTGACATAAATACCATAGTGGTCAACAAGGTTGATGTGTTAGTTATCTATCCCAAAACTTTAGCATGTGTGAGCTAAATTGAAAATATTCCTTTAAAAAATGCTACCACAAGCCCAATTCCTCAACCAACTCATCTTTGACAAAGCTTCCAACAGCAACCACTGGGGAGAGGAGGACCTATTCAGTAAATGGTGCTGGGAAATCTGGCTATCATCATACACAAAAATTAACTCTTGTTGGATCAAAGACCTAAACGTAAAACCTCAAACTATAAGAACCTTAGAAAATGCAGGAGACACCCTTATGGAAATTGGAACTGGCAACCAATTCCTATTCAGAACTCTAAAGGTCAATACCTTAAGAAATAAGATAGACAAGTGGGACCTCATCAAACTGACGACTACTGCAAAGCAAAAGAAACCATCAAGAGAGCAGGGAGACAGCCCACAGGATGGGAAAAAATATTTGCCAACTGTATATCTGACAAAGGCCTAACATCTAGGATCTACAAGGAACTCACACGTGTCAAATGGGAAAAAACAGCCCCTTTAAAACGTGGGCAAAAGACATGAATAGACACTTCTCAGAAGAAGATATACGGGCAGCCAACAGACACATGAAAAAGTGCTCGGCCTCACTCATCATCAGAGAAATGCAAATCAAAACCACAGTGAGATACCACCTAACCCCAGTAAGAATGGCCATCCTTAATAAAGCAAACAGCAACAGATGCTGGTGAGGATGTGGAGAAAAAGGAGTGCTGCTACACTGCTGGTGGGAATGCAAACTAGTGCAACCTCTCTGGAAGACAGTGTGGAGATTTCTGAATGAACTAGAAATTGACCTTCCATATGACTCAGCAATTCCCCTATTGGGAATATACCCAGAGGAACTCAAATCATTCTACAAAAAAGACACCTGCGCATGCATGTTTGTTGCAGCTCTATTCACAATAGCAAAAACATGGAACCAACCATACTGCCCATCGAAGCTGGAGTGGATTTTTAAAATGTGGTACATATACACAATGGAATATTATGCAGCCATTAAAAAAGGACAAACACATGGACTTCCGAACAACTTGAATGGATGTGGAGTTGCTCATACTCGGTGATCTATCACAGAAACAAAGAACAGAGTATCCTATGTTCTCACTCATAAGCGGGTCTTGAACAATTATAATACTATAAGAAAGTGTTTTTGCAGTAATGGGAAAGTGTCAGGGGAGAAAGAGTGGGATTGGCAGTTGAGGGAAACTGCTAGGGGAGGGAGGAGCATACCTCATCAACAAGGGTACCTGCACAATAAATGTTTGTATACCTAACCCTGAATTGTACCCCACATCTTTATAATTAAAAAAAAAAATGCTGCCACTATACAAAGATACATCACACCCAACATAACTGTGAAAATGAATTAATATGACAGAAAATTTCTACAACATTATACATTTTTAAGAGATACATTTTTTAATAGTACTTGCATATTTATAAAACTAAAACAATCTAGACTCACTGGCAAGAAATAAGACAAACATACAAAAACCAAAGACTTCTCTCCAACTTCCCCCAAATGGAAATGCAGATGGGGAAATAGATCATTATTTTTTTCTTGTACTTGATTATACCAACTAATGTAAGAAACTATAAAATATTTAAGAACGCTTTTAGAGCAATGGCAAGGTTATCTATATAAAGAAGTCTAATCTATTGAAGTAAACACACCAAAACCTGAGTCACTGCAAAATATATGTGATGTTCCTGAATGAGAAGACTCCCCCAATGAATGTCAAGCTTGTCAAAAATAGTCTATAAATGTAATTCCCATTATAATATCAACATAGTTGTTGAATGATAAACAGTATCCTTAAGATCCCAAGAATCTTAAAACATGAAAAAGAAGGATAGTAACAAGAGACTTGCCTCATTAAATAGTGGAGCAAATCAATATGATATTAACATAGGAACTGACAAAATAGATCAAAGGAACAAAATCGAAAACTCAGAGGAGGCCCTAATAATCATAAATACAAAGGTAGAATATCAACTCCCAAATATTATAATTTATTTTATAAATTGTACTGACTCAACTGACCATTCTTCTGGGGGGGGGAAGAAGAACGGTACCATATTTACTTACATAATTTTTAAAAAGTGAGTTAATAACAATCTTGATAGAAAATTAAAAGGAGCACATAGGAAGATTTTTCTTAACCTAGACAGGAAATCCAGAAACTACAAGAGAAAAGATAGATATAGTTACCATAAAACATTTAAATGATTGAAGTTAGGGGGGGAAAGCTTGCAAAAAGATTATGCACAAACACAATAGAACTGGAAGATTGTTTTATAAGCAGATGACAAAAAATAATCTTTTATATGAAAAGAGACAAAATTGGGCACTTTAAAAATGAGCAATGTAATGAAGCCAATTATTCAGAACAATCCAAATGCCCAGTAAATATAATGAACATTATTCAAAAACTGATAGTTAACAAAATATCCACCAAAATACCAGTGAAACTAGCAAAATAAAAAATCAGTAACACCTATTGTTAGCTGAACTGTGATGGAAAAGTATACTCTCAGACATAGTCAGAAGTGAGTATTATTATAAAGTTTTAGGGAAAGCAACTTGGGAATGGCTGTACAATTTGCAAACATACTTTGAACTGGAAATCTTACTTCTTGGACTGTATCCTACAGAAATATGTGCTATAATATACAAAAGGATGTTTACTGCTATGTTTTAATAACGGCAAAAAAAGAAATAATAAAATGACTGCCCATTGATGGCAGAATAACAGAATAATTAATGGCACAGCCACATCATACTTTAATATTTGGTAGTCATTAGAATAAAATAGTTACAGAAATTGAGTAAGAGAAATCTCCTTGAAGTAATCTTTAAAAAGAAAAGCAAGATGCAGATTAGTGTACATAAAATATGTACATTTGATTACAGTAATAGCAAATACCTGAATATATTTTAATTACCTGTGTATATATCTGTGTGCATAAAAGAGTAGATATATACGTTTTTATGTGTGACTGTTTAAGCAAGGTTAATAAAACAGATTACTTACTAGATTGTTAGTGTGAATCATCTTGATTCAACTTGTGGGACAGAGGCATGAAGTGGAGATTTAGACATATATTTCCATTCTGTAGTTATATATGAGTGCATATAATGTGTACTGTAATTTTGCCATATATGAAATTCATTTATGCTAAATGACTTATATTAGAATCACAAATGCCAAAACGCAGTGTTAATCCTATCTACTGACTTAACAGAGAACCATGGTAGACAACCAAGTGAAAACACAGGCAAAGCCATGTGGGTAGAGTTTGACTCAATTTCCAAAAAGCAAAGAAACAAACGGATGTACATGTACATGACTATTTATATATGTGTGAAATGTATAGAAAGATATATACGTATATTTTCATATTGGAACCTTTGGGGAGAGGTATAATTTACATTCATGAGGACAGTTCTGATTGTAACTTTGTCTTTACAAAATTTTGTGTTGTTATATATATTCAAGAATATAAGGCATTCCTAGTTTTAAAAAGATACATATTTTTAATTATATGTATATATATGAGATACAAGTATCTTTTGAAGTTGGATTCAAAAATTTGAATCGCTGGATGAAAAACACACCCAACAGACTAAACAGAGCTCCAGAGTTCTTGTTTGCTACTTGGAAACAATGACATTTTCTGGTCTCAGCACCTGTAACAGAAGAATTCTGTGAGGGTTAATGCATTATTCTCAAACAACTATTGAGTGTACCTGTCTACCTGTAAGAAATAAGACTGGACATGATGTGCAATTCACTATGTAACTGCTAGAAGGTTCTAGAAGATTCCCTTTCTTTGTATGCCATAACCACCTTCCTCTCATAATTGGTATAATGGAAATCTCCTCCTGGTGCATCCAAGGTTACTTTTCAGGACTACACTTGGAGGATGTTTACTGAGAAGACACCGCTTTTAAGGGAAAAAATGTTGGCCAAATCTCTTTGGACCGGTTGGGAAATCTCAGCCAGCCTCTGCCCACTCTGAGGGTGTCAGACCTCTCCAAATCAAGTGCCTCTGAGAATCATAAACTTTCTTTCATTGTCATGGGGATAGTGCAGAATTCATCTGTTTTCAAAAGTCTTGCTTCCCTTACTTCAAACCTGTCACATGCAGGAGCCATATTTATCCTGATTGTGAGAACAGGACAGCTTATGAACTGATGAGCCAGTCCTGGAGACCCTGGAGACCCTGTGCACACTTTCCTGTGCCCCTGGAGGTCCTGTGCCACTCTGGGTCTCATTTCCCAGGGAGACAAATACACGCCAGGCACCTTCGGGACATCCCAAGGCCTGGGACTCGATGCCATGACTTTGCTTTTCTGCCCATTGTAGCATCTGCTCATGAATCTGCTGCTTCCCATCCTCGCCTTGGATCACCTGGTCCCTGGCTGTTCTCCAAGGTTTAGGAGGCTTCAGGCCTCATCCTCTCTTTTGCTCCTTTAACCTCAGTTGGACATTTTTCTTCCTTTTTTTTTTTCTGTTCTTGAGACAGGTCAGGCTATAGGCCATAAAAAAGAAAGACTGAGGGAGTGTATCTGATATGTTTAAAATCAGAGGGTAAAACCTGTTTGAAAGGGAAAATTTCCTAGGCTGTACCTGGTGCACCCAGGAGATCCTTTGCAGGATTTATTCAGGAAATACTGGAGTTTCTAGTATCCAGAAAAGAATAAAACGAATGGAATTTTTCTACAGCAGATGCACCTTACTCCCCCAAAGAAGAACAGTACATCAGCTCTGAATCCAGTTTTCCCAGTGAGGTCCATAGATGCGGATGAATGAGCTCACTCTATTTCAGGAGGCCTCCTTCTTCCTCTACCTGGGGGTGCTGGGGGCCCAGGCTGTCATTGCCCGCAGGGCTCTATGCCCATTGATCCTTTGCAGGTTGGTCTCCCACACCCTAGTGTCGCTGGTTCCTCCCACTGCAGAGATGCCCTTGCACCCCCCTCACACCCATGGTTCCCTGGGAACTGCCTCCCTCTCCCAGCCCTGCCTGGCCTACTGACACCTGCTTCTCTTCAGACTGACATTATGACTCACTTTCGTGGATCCTCAGTCCTCATCACCTAGATGAGGCCCCTCCTGCTCCTGCTGCCCAGGACAAGCCTCTGAGCTTGACTTGGTGTCTGGAGCCACCTATTCAGAGGCCACATTACCCGATTCCTCCTGGGACTGGTGCTCTCCCTGCAGTTGGGTGGATGCTGCGTGGAGAATCCCAGAGGCCAGAGATATTTATAGGTAGGGCATCATTCACACCCCATTCCCTCTGCTCTCTCCAAGCAGAGGGCCTTCATGTGGGCCTTTAAGCTCATCCCACTGCCCTGGAAGATGCACCTTGAAGAGGCCCACTGACCTCTGCAGCTGTGCCAGTGATGACATAGTTGGCTGTTTCCTATTCCGCACTTTCAATTCCTCCTGGAGGCACCAGCAAGCCTCCTCCTCATCTTTTGCCTCCCTTTTCTTGGCTGCCACCAGAAGGCTCTGGGCCAACAGGTGGCATTGTGGGGGTTGGCACTGTGCTGAGGATGGCTGCCATGTGTGCACCCACAGCTGCCCTGGAGGGAATCCATGGCAACAGGCCACACAGTGGAGGCTGTGCCCACCAGTGACTGGCTACTCCAGGGTCACCACATGGGGCCACTGCTCCTCTTGTACCTGCACCGAAGGCTCAGGTGTGTGGTCCTCTGGCTGCTCCTTGAAAAACTCAAGGGGTTTCATAATAGCAAAAACATGAAACTAACCATGCTGTTCATCAAAACTGGACCGGATTTAAAAAGTGTTGTACATATACATGATGGAATATTACACAGTCATAAAGAAGGACAAATATATGGACTCTGCAGCAACTTGGATGGATTTAAAGTCTATCACACTCAGCAATCTATCACAGAAGCAAAGAACAGAGTACCACATGTTCTCACTCATAAGCGAACCCTGAACATTTATCATAATACTATAAAAAAGGAATTGGCAGTAGTGGGATACTGCTCCAGGGAGCGGGGGAGAAATGGGTGGGGGGGTGAGACACAGCATTAATAAAGGTACTTAATCTCAAACCAGGCAAAGTGGGGACCAAAGGGAGGCCCAAACTTTACTTGTACTGTGTCCACTTGTATACCTAATCTTGAATTATACCACACAGCATTAAAATAGAATATAAAAATTAATTAAATAAATATAAATAAATAAACTCAAGGGGGCCAACCAAGGACTTAGTGTCAGCTAGCTTGGGAGCAGAGTGAGCTAATGGTGCTCTCTTCCTAGCTCTCATCCTCAAAAACCAGGACCTTTTGACCACAGGAGAAAAAGTGCCTTTGGTTTGCATGACCCCCTGGGTCCTTGACAGTGTGTCCTCACATATAGTATGAACATATGAGCCACTGCTTTTCTGAAGCCAACCAGCAGCTAGAGGAGTCGTAAGGCTGTTCCATTGAAGTAGAGGAAAATGGCCTCTCTGATACTCCTGGAATCTTCTGAGCCTGGAGCGTGGGCTTTTGGATTCAGATGTTGAAGGATGCATGGCCCTGTCATTTCGGGGGTGGGGAGTGTGCGGGGTGGGGGGGGTGAGAATGGTGAGTTATATGCATGAGGTCTCTGGGCCTTGGGCCTCGCCTGTGAGCCCAGGCTTCGGTCTCAGGGATACTCGGCACCTCCCACCCCAACTCTCCTCCTCCACTCTTGAAATCTCATGGCATGTTTCATCTTTCCATGTTCCCCCTCATTTGCCTGCAAATATTGGTGTCACTGTGGGAGACAGTCCCCTAAGCACAGTGGTTGCTGTACCTTGAAAATAGTCACACTCTTTGAAGACACAATAATGCATACTGGGATTATTTTTGTTTGTAAAGGAAGATCTTTATGTTAATTTCTTTTCTTTCTTGCAATATTTGTTTAATGCCAATGTGAATTTGCTTCTTTGGGACTTGAAATTGATTTAATCCCCCGAACATACATAATATGTGACTTTTCTGACATGTATCCATAGAAGTGATTTTTTTTTAGTAAACTTAGTGTTAGCATGCAATGAAAGAATTGCTCACTTCTCCAGTCTCTTTTTAAGGAAGGCATTCATAGAAGTACCTGATCTTAGATCATTCTTTCTTTTATTTGTTTCTTTTTTCTTCTCTTTTTTTTTTTTTTTAAGAGATGGTTTCTCACTCTGTTGCCCAGGCTGGAGTGTTGTGAAACAATCATAGCTCACTGTAGCCTTGAGCTCCTGGACTCAAGTGACCCTCCTGCCTTAGCCTCCTGACTAGCTGGGACTATAAGTACACCACAACACCCTCCTACTTTTTAAATTTTTGTGTATAGACAAGATCTTGCTATGTTGCCCAGACTGGTCTTGAACTCCCGGCCTCAAGCAAACCTCAAGCCTTGGCCTCCCAAAGTGCTGAAATTACAGGCCTGAGCCACCTTGCCCAACCTGTACTTAGAGAACTCCTTTTGGATTTTATTGAGTCTCTTTCATGTATATGTCTTCCTTGGGCTTTTCTGAGCCGAGCAACAGATGAAGGTGAAAACGGCCTTTATCTGAATAGACTTCCTCACACATCCTTGTTAGATGAACTCCAGGGACAAAGCAGGACACACACATCTGTATCTAAGAGGCTTTTGATGCCATAAACCTCCCAGACATGGCCCAGACATGAAAACCTCCACTGAGTGGATCTGGAGGGTTGGACAAGTCAGCCCGAGGGTCTGTGCAAGTTTTAGGGTGAGAGGGTAGATGGGAGGTTTGGGATGGACATAGAGGTGGGAGCAGGTGGTATGGGGGTGGGCAGAGCCCCAGGGAGATGCAGGTGGAGAGGAGGAAGCTTTCAGGAGGGTGAGAGGATCAGGGAGAGAAGAGGATCGGGATCTTACCAGTTGGGGGGAATCCCAGGGACTGGGCAGAAATGTGGGCACAGGGGATGTGGACACTGGCTGGAAAAGGGTGCAGAACCAGGATGACAGCAGAAACTCAGTAAAGCAGAGCAGGGATTTAAAATGTGATTCTGAGTGAGGCTTAGCTGTGATGGGTTGTCTAACTCCAGAGAGGTGGGCAGGAGGCAGAGAAGGGACAGCCCCAGACCAAGGGAGTGGGGTCTGCCTAGCTTCTTCCTCCCCACCTGGGTGAGGCAGCTGCAGAGATTGCAATGTTGGGAGCCTGGATCAGCCTGGGGTACTGAGTTCCCTCCATCTCCACTTCCTGTCGGTATTGTTTCTTTAATTCTGTCTCACTGGAAATGACAAAATGAAGGACAGGTTTACCCTAATCTACCAGTCCCTGGCCACACACTCTGCCCACTTCTCCTTCATTTCCACTGATATAAGGAGAGATTTAAGCGCAAAGAATGAGTCACTTGCCTCCCCTATTCAGGACAGCCCCCCAGACTCACAGGAGAATTCTTTAGTTTTCCCATTCACTAATTCCTTCAGTTATTCATTCCCATTGCGTACTTTTGTTGATTGTCTACTAGACGACAGCCAGAACTTCCTCAGGGAAACACCAGCCAGCATCATTCCTCGCCCCAAATCCTTCATTTTCTCTCTTCTGACTAGGGCATCAAAGCTCTGTGGGACGGCTCTGGTCCTCAGAGGCAGTGGCTTCTGTCCAGGTGATGCAGAACAGAGAGGTTGATCACCGAAGGATTTCTGAATCTCCTCCCAGTTGTGGGTGATGTCCCAGCCCCTCAGGGATTAGGTCTGGGGCTCTACTTTGCTCCTGAATTCCCGCAACAGGGTAGCTGAGGCCTGTCCCTCAGGAGATGTGGGATCCCCAACTCTCTGAGAGCCGCCAGGACCTGAGTGGGCTCCAGGATTCCAGGGCCCTGTGTGATGTCATCGCTGACATAGCCCAGTGCCAGGGGCCAGCTGGAACCTGACATGGTGACAGGCAGTCATGGCACCCGGTGAGATATGGCTTAGGGGAGAGAGGGAGCGAGGATGAAAACTTACATGAGAATTCTGAAAAACATGTCTTGAACCTTTGGAAAGAGATGCAGGGAGTGACACGCACTGGGATGGGCTGTGGCTGCCCCAAACCTCCCTCTGCTCTCCCTGAAACTTTTCCCTCCTGTCCTGGTCACATGAGGACTCTGCACCTTCTCAGGTCTCTGTGCCTCTCAGAGTCCTCACAGGTTGTTCCCTCTACTGGAAGACTGTCTCTGCCCTCCTCTACAGAGAAACTGGGTGGGCAGAGCTGCCTGCACCAACTCCTGCCTGTGTTCCAGACACACCCCTGCTGCCTGGGAGGTCTGTGCCCCTAAGAGGCCACCCCCACCTCCCTTCCCTTATCTATAAAATGGAGAGGACCCTACCTTCCTCATAGAACTGCAAGAGGCTAGATGAGTCTATCAGTGAGAAGTATTTAGGACGGTGACTGCTATAGAACAAGGCAGATGAACACTCGCTGCTGCTGTCAACCCTGCAGGTCACACTTGCCAAGGGCACCAGAAGAGGGAATGTCCCTGCTCTATGATTTCAGAGTCCCCTTGTGTCACTCCTCATAATGCATGGAGGAGGCTCCTTTGCAATCCTGCGCTCCTCCCTATGCAAGGTCTGGCAGGAACTTTAAGGTCAAGGTCAGGGCCAGGTGTGCCTCATGTCTGTAGTCCCAGAGTAGGACAATGGGTCTCACAGTAGGTTTCAGTGTGCATTTGTTGAGTGAATGGTAACTTCTGCAGAGACCTGCCCTTCTTGGGCCTCAGGGCAGAATGTAACAGTCTGATCAAGGATTGAGTTGCCATCCCTCAAAGCATGGATCCAGGGTTCCTGTCTCCAACCTCCCAGCTGCCGGAGTCCAGTTCCACAGAGAGAGTCAGGGCCTGAATGGGGAGAATCGGGAACGGTGAAGAAGAAAAGACGAACATGACAGGAATCCTCTTCCTGGGGAGAGCTCAAGACTCTGCCAATTTTTATTCAATTCTTACAAACTTATATAGTTTTTTTTACTGACCCCTCTACCCACAAAATGTATCCCATGTTACACATTAAATGTTTACACTATGTTTTTTCTTTTGTTTATGGGGAAGTTGACCTTTATAGGTTTCATTTTGTTCCTTCCTGCTACCGGTGGTGTAACAAAATACCAGCTGCCAAGAATTTATCAGCCACATCCTGTGACCTCTAGGCCAACTGAATCTCTTCCCTTCGCTACTCTATTTCTTTTCCTTTACGTATCTATTTCTTAATTCTACCCTTATATATACTTTTAGCAGCAATATATTGACTTGTTTTTTCTTTTATATAACCATCCTTATCTTACCCACTATGAATTCTTAATATTATTAATTTAAAAATTTAACTTTCTTAATTCTAATTGCCTTATCTATATTACTTGCTATTTTCTTATCACCTATTTTACATTTTATATTTCTAAACAAAACATGTCTAAATCTGCACTTATATATGAAATTAATCTTACTTCTAATCCTAAATGTATTTCATTTTAAACCTACATTAAGTGTATATAATTTTCAAGTTTTGCCTTAAAACTTAATTATTTCCTATCCTTATATTTAACTAATACCTACATCTATAATAAACATTTATCTTTTAATTATAACTGCTATTTATTGAACTCTAATCCTTACTTTAATTTTAACCCTCTTTCTAATTAAACTATAATATTTCTTAAATCAAAAGTCATGTCTGTGACTTGTTTTTCCCGAAAACACCTGTTTTTGGAGATACTCTGTCTCAGTTTCTCACTTCCTCATCAATCACAACTGTCAATGTTGTTACTTATAAAGGGTATGAGGAAGTACTTGTTTTTCCTTTTTTAGCTAAAAGTTGCAAAATTTCATGGGAAAGGGGGTAGTAAAAACATTCCCTTGTCCCTTCAGGGGGGAAATTTTTGCTGTTGAGCCCCTTTTACATTTCTATACATAGGTTTACTGCTAATTCCACATCCTTGCACATTCCAGCTAATTGTTTTATGTATCAAGGGAAGTGTTTTTCAAGCCGAAGCCCGCCTTCCTTTCAGGCCCAAAGGGGTCCTTCAACAGGACCCAGGGGGCTCTGCCCCCATCATGGCCGCTTCCCACTGGGGCTCTGCTCCCAGTCAGCGCTTTTCCCATTTGCGGGTAACCTCCATTTTGCCTCATTAGGGGTTGCAGCTTCCAGCACCCAGCCCTGTCCCTGAACCCCAGGAAATATCACTGAGAAGCTCCTTGGCACTCCTGTACTTTTCCCTGGGGCCACTGGAGCAAAGTGGCATTACAGTCTCATGACCAAGGAGAGGAGTCAGGACCCTCTTTTCAACCTGTCTGGGGGTTTAGGAGGACACTCGGGAGAAGCCCAATGACCTCTGCTTGGGTTGGAGGTCACTTTAGTTCTGGAGGCTATTTTAGAATAGGGGGCAGCAAATAGTGGGAAACTCTTGAAGAAGGGTTTCTATGTTGAGGGGTGGGAGGGAGAGGCTAAAACACAGAGAAATTGCAAGGTCTTCAGCGGATGAGAAGGGCCCTGATTTGTGTGACCCCAGAGGAGAAAACAGGGACCAGGGGCTGGAATCTCAGTAGAACAGGGAAGCTTTGGGTTTGGTCAGGAATGTAGGGGAGCATCCCAGTGGCCTATCCTTCTCCTCAGGACCTTCCTTCCTCAGACCACCCCTCACCTTGCACTGCATCCTCAGGAGAACTTTTGGCATTTCCTGAATGTACCAAATAATTTTGTCCTTCTCACCATCTACCTGTATTACCAAATCTGGGTCCAGCATCACTTTCAGGTTGAAGCTGTCCCTGATCCACCCTGTCAGAACTTTCTAGCCCCTTCTGTGTATTTCTTTGCATGTCCTCCAACTCTTTGCTATAGCTCTGAGCACACAGGGTTACATTTACTAACTGTAGTGGATTCAAAAATGGCCTCGCATTCTTCCTCTTTCTGTATTCACATGCTTCTGGATGTGACTCTGCCGTTCCCTTCAACAAGAGCAAGAGTTTTTCTCCCTCCTTTAATTTGGGGATGACCTTACAATTGCTTTGATCGCTAGGACAGTAGCAGGCCTGATGCAAGCAGAGACTTGAAACGGGTTTATACATTTGCAATGCTTCTTAGTCTCCTGAGAAACCCTGGGAACAAGCCCAGAGCAACCCTCTGGATGATGAGAGAGGGTGCAGCAACAAGATCCAGCTGTTGTAGATGAGTTGTTTCTTGAACAGCCAGCCCTCAGCTGACCCAACCTCTGATTGACCTAGCAGCTGGTAGCAGACACATGAGTGAGTCCAGCTGGAGCAGTTGAGCCTGGCCCAGACCTAAAGAACCCCAAAATGTTATCCTGCAAAATTGTCAGCTCATTGAACAGGTGTTATTTTCAGCCACTACAGTCTGGGGTCGTTGGCTACATAACAATAGATACCTGACACACGTGTCAACTTGGCTGTTTCTCTCCCTGGACATTCAATGACCCTCACTTCATCATTTCTGTATCATCATTGTCTAGCATAGGTTCTGGCATGTAGTTATCGTTTCATAAGTCTTTGTTGACTGAATGGATAATTAAATGATACACGTGTGTAAGCGTGAAAATGTGCATAAAACCATGTGTTCAAAACCCATCTTATTGATATTTCTTTAAATAAACTAAGTTCTACCTTTGATCTCTGCTTCTTGAATTGACGGAAAATTTAAGCATATTTATTCTCAGGGTTTGCAGTGATTCCCGGGGTCTAAAGAAGGACTGAGGTTTTGGAGATGAGCCTCCACACAGCCTCTCTCCCATCATGCTTGGTGTCTCTAGAAGTGTTGCTTCTGTGGATTCCATGTCCCGCTTGAGTACAAGCACTAGGGCAGGTCCAGGACACCCATGATAGGTTTAACCTGCCTGGCTGCCTCCGTTTCCCTCCAGGTGCTGCCACCTCCTCCAAGGCACTGCCCAGCAACAGGGCCCCCCCTTCCAAAGTCTGGAACTCTCCTCTTCCCGCTCCTTTCTCCCCAAGCCCTTCTGGCTCCTGTTTACTCTGTGATCATGTCAGTGAGCTGAGGCTCACAACAGACACCCCTGAGAGCCATGTTTCTGCCCTGGTGAGTCCAACGACCTCCTTAAAATAAGAAAGAAAAATATAGAATGATTTTATATGCCATTTAATGTTTCAATCAATTATCTTTCCATGCATGTTCAAAGGGTCCTACACAAGGATCCTCCCAGGCCTCTTCCAAGTTGCAAGAGGATGAAAAGGGAATTTGTAATTGTGTCATAATCCAGAGAGCAGGATGCAAAGAGTGGAGGCAGCACTATAGAAGGTGTAATAACAGATGCGGAACAAACAACCAACTCCTTACCACTTCTCTGTGGCAGCTGCATCAACCCACCCCACCTCCTTAAAAGTCCCTGCCAGTGTTACTGAGTGCCTGACACCTCTTCAAAGAGCATCTCTCAGATTCCCCCACGCAGGCATAACTTTGTGATCCACTTGGAGCTACAAATGTAATTAGGTTTAAAACTCACACACACCAAAGCAAATAGGGTAGGAGGTAAACACAATAAAATGAAATAAAATTTCCTTTTCATGTTTATTTACCTCATAGAAGCTGTTCAAGACTTCTGTCCAGATTTACAGTGAAGAGAGAGTTCAGGGAGAAAGGCACAACTTGGAACACCTATAAAATAATAGATATCACTCCCTGGTGTTGCATTATTTGTTTATTGTATTGCTCGTGTATCAACTGTCTCCTCCTTGTAAGTGGCAGGTCCGTGAGGACATAAACTTGTCTGCTGTGTTTCTCAGCATATCCCTGGTTCATGGGACAATGTCTGGCACCTAGGAGGCGCTCGAAAATATTTGTTGGATGAATTTAGGAGTGTTGGTGGGATTGTTAAATTTGTAGTGCTCTCTTTATTTATGTCAGTGAAAACAAAGGAAATGGAGACTATAACTCATATAACCCAGGATTATACACAATGAGAAAAGAACGTGTATAAAAAAGGGATAGAAGAAAAAAAGCTTCTCTGCCTGCACTAATTGAATGATCACTCTTTTCTTGACTTTGGAGAGAAACATTCTGATGCTTGCCTTCACATTGTAGGTTGTTTGAGTACTGAGATCCCTTGGTCTGGCTGTGTGTATAAATGTACAAAACAATGCAATTAAAAAATTTTTCCCAGCACTTTGGGAGGCCAAGGTGAGAGGATTGCCTGAGCCCAGGGTTTCAAGACCAGCCTGGGCAACTTGGTGAGACCTCATCTCTATAATAAATTTAAAAAATTAGCCAAGCTTGGTAGTGTGCACCTGTGTTCCAGCTACTTGAAATGCTGAGGCAAAAGGATTGTCTGAACCCAGTAGGTCAAGGCTGGGGTGGCTGTGAGTATGCCACTGAACTCTAGCCTGGGTAAAAGGGTGAGACTCCAACTCAAAAAATTTTTTTTCTCCTAAATTAGAGCATTAACTTTCAAAAATTTTAAAGTGAGTAAACAAAGAATATCCACATTTCCTTTCTATTTTGCCAAAGAGGAGAGCCAAGAAGACAGTTTTATCACTGTGAAAAAATGAGCAGATCTGCAGATTGTTAAAATGAAGCAGAATTTGTGATTTTTCTCCTGTCATTGATTGAATGTCAACGGTCAAGGCACAGTGTTGCACATCTTTAGGGGTTAACTGTTTTTATTTTTTATAGTCTAGGCAAATGATGCCTTCTGGGTTGTGCTGTGCGCAGTCTCCATAACTGTATGTGGTGGCCCTATAATATGTCAGATAAAGTCCTATGTATGTTTATTTGATCTTACTCTCTAAACTGCTCTTCAAAGTAAAGGTCATCTTGTTTTAGAGATGTTTATCAAAGGCTATAGACCACTTTTGCAATCTGCCAAACTTTCATTTCAACATGGGAGACTTCCTTTAGCATATCTTGTAGGGCAGATCTACAAGTGATGAATTGTCTCAGTTTCTGTTTAACTGAAAATATTCAAATAACTCTTTAATTTGAAGGATTGTTTTGCTGGATATAGAATTCTTGGTTGAAAGTTTTCTTTTTCCTTTAAGCACTTTAAATATGTCATTGTCCTTCCTTCTGTTCTTCCTGGTTTCTGGTGAAAAATATGTTCTTCAATTATTGAAAATCCTGTGTGTATAATGATTTGCTTTTGTTGTTTGTTTGTTTGGGAGATTTTTTTTTCTTTCAGCATTGTAACTATAATGTGTCTCAGTGTGGATCCCTTTGAATTTATCCTGCTTGGAGTTGTCGAGCTTCTTGGATATTTGCACTCATGTATATTCATCAAAATTTATTCTACTATATGCCATTTTGAGATATAGACTTAAGTATAAAGATAATTATATAAAATATTTTAGAGTGATTATCTCTAGGGAGTAGGAAAAAATTATGGTGTGGGGAAGAGAATTTCAGTTTTTCTTTTTCTTTTTTAGTTGGAATCTCACTCCATTGCCCAGGCTGGAGTGCAGTGGCTCACTCACAGCCACCCCAGTGTCATCCTGCTATGCTTAGGCGCTCCTTCTGCCTCAGCCTTCCAAGTAGCCAGAACTATAGGTGCACCATACCACACCCAGTTAATTTTTTGACTTATTGTGGAGATGAGGTCTCACCAAGTTGTCCAGGCTGTTCTCGAACCCATGGATTCAGGCAATCCCCTCACCTTGGCTTCCCAAAGTACTGGGATTACAGGCTTGAGCCACTGCACCCAGCCTTAGTTTTTCTTAATAAACTTTGTGAAACCAGTTGCCTCTTCAAACTGAGTGTATATATAACTTTGATATGCCTGGCATAGTAGCTCATGTCTGTAATCCCAGCAATTTATAAGGCCAAGGCCAGAGGATTGCCTGAGTCCAGGGTTCGAGCCCAGCCTGAGAACTTGGTGAGACCTCATCTCTATAGTTATATAACTTTGATAAAGCAAACACTAAATTTTAATAATTAGGCAAAAGATAGAAATAGTTTATAAGAAATGAAATACGCCGGGCTCAGTGGCTCAGCCTGCAATCCCGCGCCTTTAGGAGGCTGAGTGAGTGGATTGCCTGAGCCCGCGGGTTTGAGACCCGCCTGGGCAGCAAGACCTCATCTCTACAATAAATCAAAAACTCAGCTGGGCGTGGTAGCTCACGCCTGTAATTCCGGCTACTCGGGAGGCTGAGGCAGAAGGATTGCCGGAGCCCAGCAGATCGAGGCTGCAGTGGCCAGGAGCAGGCACTGCACTCCAGTCTGGGCAACAGAGTGAGACTCCAACTCAAAAAAAAGAAATACAATGGATTAGTAGATGCCCAACTTCATTCTTAATAGCAAAATGAAAAATAATATTTTCACCTATCTACTTGGCAAATAACATTTTCACCTACCTATTGACAAGAGTGAGGGGCAACTAGCACTTTTACATATTTCTGATGCAAGTATGCTAGTTTAGACTTTACAGAAAGCATTGGGAAATGTCTATTAAAATTACAAATACACAGATCTTTTGGCTGAACAAGTCCACGTCTGGCTATATGTGCCTCAGATACAGCCACTAACATACTCAATGCTACATGCACAACATCAGCATTATTTGTAACAGCAGAAAGTTAGAAACAATAAAAGGTCCATCAGTTAGAAACAATAAAATGTCCATCAGGGGACTGGGAAAATAAATGAAGTTACATCCATACAATAGAGCACTGTGGAGCCATAAACAAGAAAGAGGGCAGGGTGCGGTGGCTCACACCTATAATTCTAGCACTTTGTATAGCTAAAGCAGGAGAATTGCTTGAGCCCAGGATTTGGGACCAGCTTAGGCAACATAGCAAAACCTCTTTACAAAAAAGTTTTGGTTTTTCTGTTTTTTGAGTCAGAGTCATTAGCCCAGGACAATCCCCTCAGATCCTCTCCCACTGTGGGAGATTTTCGGTCTTCTCAATAAATCCTGCTTTCTAAAAAAAAAAAAAAAATTAGCCAGGCATGGTGATGTGTGCCTGTAATCTCAGCTTCATTATATTTCTGTTCTTCTGTTCTTTTCCTCTTATCTCTTTTTCAGTGTTTAGTCAGGTATGAGACTCTTCAAGAGAAGCAGAACGACCACTAACAAGACGCAAAAATAACATTATTTTAGTGATATAACCAAGTTCCAGAGTCTGATTCTAGTCTTGCTGGCTCAGAAACACCTAAAATGGACCAGACACATAAATTATCTAAGGTCAGCAGAGAGAAATATGGAGAAATCAAAGCCCGGTTCATAAATTTATAACAAGAAATGGACCTGGGTGGAATAGATATTAGCATTGTATTGAATAACACATAGCTGTAAGGCAGGTTACTAGAGCACTGTTCTTCAAACTGTGTTACTTGGAAAGTAGAATCTTTCCAAAGAGTATACAGGCATAGATAGTCTTAGGGGAATATATTTTTATATTCTTCATTTTCTTATCTGTTCCAAAACTTATCTGCCCAAGAGCACTCCTACATTCCCAATAGCCCTTTCTCAGTTTGAAAAAGAAAATTTTATCCATGAGCTATCCCAACTCTCACTGTAGTGTTTTACAAATGTTACTGGATATTACCAAATTGTCTTCAAGTGTTTTTACTAATTTACACTTCCACCTAAGAACTGGCATTGTTGGTCTTTTCAACTTTTTTCACATGATAGTTATAAAATAGTAACACAATATTATCTTAATACGTATTTCTCTGATTATCAAAGATGTTCAGAACATTTTCATATTTACTGGCATTCAATGTCCTTTTGTAAAATACTTTTCATACTATCTACCCAATTATCTACCTGATTGACTTTTTTTCTCATTAATTAGCAAAAATTTGTTCATATATTTTTGATAATTCTGTGTTGGTTGCAAAAATATAAGCATTTCTAAGCATTCAGGATACCTACTTTTGCTCATGGAGGATTTCTATGTGCTAAGGTTTCAAAGTTTCAATATAATCAAATTTATTAAACTTTTTCTTTCTGTTTTTTTTTTCCTTTCTGCTTTTTGGTCTTCTTACAAAATCCTTTCCCCAGGGCACATGTGTATTCTACATTTACTTGTAGATATTTTGTTTCTTACTTTTCATACCATTAAGTCTTTACCTGGAATTGCAATGTGAGAGATGAAAGATAATTGGATAAACAATAGTCTTGTCATCTTTTCTTGTACTCACTTGTAATGATAACTCTTATACATCAATTTTTTTTGTAGTGTGAGTCTGTTTTTAAGAACTTTATTCTGTTTAACTTGGGGGATTTCTTTGGTCTCTTCATATGCCAATACTATGATTTCTTAAGAGTACAGATTTAAAATAAATGTTGACTTCTAGTTAGACAAATCCAACCATCTTATTTTTCTGTAAATTTTTTTGTCTTCTTTGGTTTTTTTTGTATATGTATATATGACGTATATATTATATATCTTAAGAGTCAGCTTTTAGGCTCCAAAACATCCCTGTTGGAATTGTGATTGGCAATGCATTGACACTATAGATTAATTTTGAGAAATGACCATCTTTAAAATATTGAGTCTTTCCATCCAAGAACTCAATCTAATTCTCCATTTACTTAGGATGTCCTTGATATTTTCCAATGAAGATTTAAATTAATTTTCTAAAAGAACTTGAGCATCTTTATTTACATCTAAATGGTTTTTGGTTTTGCCATCGGAAATCATACCTTCCTACAAATTACATTTATTCTTTGTGGCAATTTTAAAAATCACCACAAATTCTTCCCCATGCCTCCCATTAAGAGGTAAAGTCTAATTTTTGTTTCTGTCACTCTGAAATTGTATTTTGACTTGCTTATAGCAAATAGGCTATGGCAGAAGTGATGCTGTGTGACATCTGAAGCAAAGTCAGAGAAGGCTGTAGAGCTTCCTCCCAGTTTTCTTAGATGTTCATTTTCTGAAGTCTTGATCTCTGATGTCTTGTATCATACTCAGCCATTATGCTGTGAGAAGCCTAAGCCTCATGGAGAGGTCACCTGCAGGTGCTCCTACCAACAACCCCAGCTGAGCTCGTCTTCCAGGCATTCCAGGCCAGACATGTGAGTGACATCTTGGACATCTTAGAAACGGGGTCCTCCATCCCTGGAACCTCCACCCCTGCCATCAAGGCACTTCCAATCATTTGAGACTTCCTCAGTGAATCTTCAGACATCATCAAGCTAGGAAAGAGCCATCCTCAACCCCTTCAAACTTCAGACCCACAGAATCTGGGAGCATTATCAAAGGTTTGTTAAGTTTGGATGGTTTTTGATGCAGCAAAAACAATCAAAATATTCTCTATTGCAACTATAGATATGCAATTTAATTTTGTGTTCATCTTATAGTGAGCAACTGTTAAATGCTCATTCATTCTAGCAGTCAGTTTTGGATATTTGACACCAGGAGTCATCATGCTTTTTCTTAAAGACACTGACAGGAAGTATTTTTGGCTTACGGGCCATATTGTCAAAACTGCTCAACTGCTTTTGTGGTGTGAAATCAGATACAGACAATATGTAAAAGAATGGGCATGGCTGTGTTCTAATGAACTTATAAAAACAGGCACTAGCCATGGGCTATGGTTTGACAACTCTGTTTTTTTTTTTGTTTTTTTAATTGGAGTCTCACTCTATCACCGAAGCTGGAGTGCAGTGGCATGCTCATGGCCACTGCAGCCTCAACCATGCTGGGCTCAGGCAATCCTTCCACCTCAGCCTTCCAAGTAGCTGGAATCACAGGTGCACACTACCATGCCCAGCTAATTTTTTTATTTATTGTAGAGATGAGGTCTTGTCATGTTGCCCAGGCTGGTCTTGAACCCCCAGGCTTAGGCAATCCTCTCGTCTCGGCCTCCCAAAGTGCTGGGATTACAGGCTTAAGCCACAATGTCCGGCTCTGTTTTACATAGGTAATCATTCACTTGTGATTAATGATTCTTCCTTTTCAACACCTGACCTAATATTAGGGCATGCATTTTCAATGGAAGCAAAAATTGGTTCTTCAATGGGAGATAAAAGGAATCTTAAATATTACAGTGGTTCTTAGTCCTCTAAAGGGCTACTTAAACATATGTACAGTATTTCTATGATATCAAACTATCAGGGAGGGAGTGGCAGTTATGGGAAAAGAAATGTCTAAAAGGGCTCCTTGGAGGGAGTGGGCAATAACTTTAAAAAAGGTTATACTTCTCTGCTCTTGAGCTAAAATTATCTAGTACAATGTGCATAGAAATAGTGAATCAAACAAGCCACCTTGTTACTGACTTTAAAAATAATGCTTCTATTTGGCTATGGTGGACTAGCTGGTGTCACACAAACTCTCACAAAGAATAACTATACAATGCTATAAACTAATAGTATTTTTTACAAACTCTTAAGGCAAAAAGCAGGGACATTCAGAGAGGTGAACCTGAGGTACAGCTCATATTTCCCCTTTGGGTCTTTAGCAATAAGTAAGAGGCTGAGAAACAGAGCTTTGAGCAGTCCCCAAAGGCTAAGGAGACAAACATAGAAGGCCAAGCAGCCCTGAAAGCATTTCAGGTTTTCAACTGAGAGCCCTGAAGGGACTATATCCTAGGAGAAAGGGTAAACCAGAAACAGACCAGACCACAAGATAACTGAAATACAGCTTCCAGCTGGAGAATGGCTCTGCCATGACACCCTGTGACCTTGTGTGTTTCCACATAGGCCATGAATACGAGGATCAACCCCAGACTGACCCAGGTCTTAGTAGAACACCTAGCGATCCTCCAGGAACACAGCAAGATGGGCAACCTTGTGAGGGGTTGTCACAGGTCATTTCACATGTATCTCTCTATCTTGGGGGAGGCTGCCACAATGCAGTTTCTCATTTGCCTCTCTGGTTCTAATGAGACATAGAGCTTTCAGTCTCTCCTGCTTCCTTGAACACAGTGAAAGGTTGTAAAATTGTTTAGCTGCAGTATGGAATTTGCTCTTCAGCACCAAAGCTCCCTGTAGCTCATGTTGCCTGTTATCTGACCCCTTTGGTTCAATGCATTCTACGCGACATGTGGACCTGGCACCATATGATCTTGCTTATGCCGCTTGTGAAAGCAATAAACTATCTCAATCCATTTGAGCTTCATCTTAGTTTCCTGTTGTTATCTAACAAATTACCACAAACTCACAAATTTGTTATCTTACAGTTTCTGTAGGGCTGGAGTCTGGCACATTTTAACTGGGTCCTCTGCTGAAAGCACCACAAATCTAAAATCCAAAGGTTGGCTGGGTGAGTTCTCATCTAGAGGATCCAGGAGGGAAATACTCACTTACAGTTGCCCTCTGGTTGTTGACAGAATTAATTTCATTACAGCTGTGTGATCAAGGTTCCTATTTCTTGTTACCTGTTAGCTAGACTGCTCTTAGCTCCCAAGGGCTGGTGTCAGTTCCCTGCCTCGTTGTCCCCCTCTACCGGATCTCTTATATTTACAATCTCTCTTTCAGGAACCACTCAGAACTTTAAGGGATTTCTTTCATTAGGCCAAGCTTTCTCAGATAAACTTGTTTTTGATTAACCCAAATTGATTGATATCATTTATTATTTACACAGGCTGTATGATTAACTCAAATGTCAACTGACATTATAAGTAGCCTTATTATAAGAGATATTACTCACAGTATATTCTCTGACCACACTGGAGTGAAATCATAAACCACTGGCAGAGGAATTTGGGGAATTCATAAATGTGTGTTAATTAGCAACACACTACTAAATAACCAATGGGTCAAGGAAGAAATCAAAAGAGAAATTATAGAATGCTTTGATGTGAATATAAATAAAAACACAACCTACCAAAATGTATGAAATACATATTAAAAAGTGCTTATTCTATACCTCAAAAATCCAGGAGAATCTGTCAAAAACCTCCTTGCATTGATAAAGGGCTTTGGCAAAGTCTCAGAGTACAAAACGAATGTGCAAAAGATAGTCACATTCTTATCCAACAACAAACTGGCAGAGAACCAAATAAAAAGCACAATCCCACTCGCAATAGCCACAAAGAAAAATGAAATACCTCGGCATTTTCCTAACCAGAGAAGTGAAAGAACTTTACAATGAAAGCTACAAAACACTGCTCAAAGAAATCCAAGAAGACACAAATAGAAAAATATTCCATGCTAATGGATAGGAAGAATCAACATTGTTAAGAAGTCCTTCCTACCATAGGCAGTCTACAGATTCAACGCAATACCCATTAAATTACCAATATCATTCTTCTCAGACTGGAAATGACAATACAATAAATTCATATGAAAACATAAACAATCACGAATAGCCAAAACAATTCTCAGCAAAAAAAAAAACAACAAAGCAGGACGTATCACACCTCCAGACTTCAAACTTTACTATAAACCTACAATAATAAAACAGCCTGGTATTTGTACAAGAACAGGCATATATATCGATGGAGCAAGATAGAGTAGAGATTCTGGAAGCAAATCCTCAATTTCTTAACCAACTCATCTACCAACAACCACTGGGGAGAGAACCTATTCAGTAAATGGTGCTGGGAAAACTGGCTGACCACATGCAGAAAATTGAAACAGCACCCCTACCTATGACCATACACAAAAATCAACTCCAAATGGATCAAAGACCTAAACATAAAACCTCAAACTATAAGAATATTAAAAAATGCAGGAGACATTCTTATAGAAATTGAAACTGGAACTAATTCCTGATCAAAACCCCAAGTGTCCATGCCATAAGAGATAAGATAGACAAGTGGGACCTCATCAAACTGAAAAACTTCTGGAAAATAAAAAAAACTATCAAGAGAGTGGGGAGACAGCACAGAATGGAGGAAAAAAATCTGCCAACTGTATATCGGACAAAGGCCTAGCATCCAGGATCTACAGGGAACTCAAACGTGACTAAAGGAAAAAACAAATAGCTCCATCAAAAAGTGGGTAAATGATATGAATCGACACTTCACAAAAGAAGATATACGGGGAGCCAATAGACATATGAAAAAGTGCTCAGTCTTACTCATCATCAGAGAAATGCAAATCAAAACCACATTGAGATATTACCTAACCCAAGTAAGAATGGCCATCATTAATAAAACAAAAACCAACAGATGCTGGCAAGGCTGTAGAGAAAAGGGAACACTTCTACACTTCTGGTGGGCGTGCAAACTAGTTCAACCTTTATGGAAAACAGTGTGGCAATTTCTAAAAGAACTAGAAATTGACCTTCCATATGATCCAGCAATTCCCCTACTGAGAATATACTCAGAGGAACTCAAATCATTCTACAAAAAAGATACCTGCACATGCATGTTTATTGCAGCACTATTCACAATAGC
>NW_007255790.1:322571-334668 GCF_000164805.1 Carlito syrichta | reverse complement strand
GTTTATTGCACCACTATTCACAATAGCAAAAACATGGACCCAACCATGCTGCCCATCAAAACTGGACTGGATTTTTAAAATGTGGTACATATACACAATGGAATATTACACCGCCATAAAGAAGGACAAACATATAGACTTCACAGCAACTTTGATGGATTTAGAGTCTATCATACTCAATGATCTATCACAGAAGCAAAGAACAGAGTACCACATGTTCCCACTCATAAGTGGACCCTGAAAATTTACCATAATACTATAAGAAAGGGATTGGCAGTAGTGGGATACTGCCAGAGGAGGGGTGGGGGAGGACACAACACCAATAAGGGTAATTGATCTCAAACCAAGTGAAGTGGGGACCAAAGGGAGGCCCAAACTTTACCTGTATGATGACTATGTGTATACTTAATCCTGAAGTGTACCCACATCTTTTTTTTTAAGTGCTTATCAAATACAACAAAAACAAAAATAGACAAAAAGGATTTACTTAAACTAAAAAGCTTCTGCATGGCAAAGAAAATAATTAACAAAGCAAATAGATAATATCAAGAATGGGAAAAATATTTGCAAATTATGTCTCTGAAAAAAAAGATTAATGTCCAGAATCTATAAGAAACTTAAACAACTCATTAACAACAACAGAAACAAACAAAAGACCACATTAAAAACTAGGCAAAGGACACGAACAGACATTTCTCAAAAAAAGACATATAAGTAGCTAAGAAACATGAAAAAATTCCCAACATCACTAATAATCAGATAAATTTAAATAAAAACCACAATAATATGCCATTTTACATTAGTCAGAATGGCTATTATTAAAAACTCAAAAAACAACAGACATTGGTGTGGATGTGGAAGAAAAGGAATACCTGAACACAGTTGGTGGAAATGTAAATTAGTTCAGCCTCTATGGAGAGTTCTCAAAGAACTAAAAATAGAACTACAATTTGACCCAGTAATCCCACTATTGGGTATTTACCCAAAGGAAAAGAAATCTTTATATAAAAAAGACACCTGTATTTATATGTTCATCCAGCACTATTCACAATAGCAAAGTCTTGGAACAAACCCAAGTGCCCGTCAACAGTTGACTGGATAAAGAAAACATGGTATATATACACCATGGAATATCACATAGCCACAAAAAAGAATGAAATCATATCCTTTACAGCAACATGAATGAACTTGAAGGCCATTACCCTAAGTGAGATAAGTCAGAAAAAGACATCCAAATACTACACGTTCTCATTATAAGTGGGAGCTAAACAATAGGCATAAAGATGGAAACAATAGACATTAGGGACTCCAATGGAGGGAGGGTGGGATGAGGACAAGGGCTGAAAAAATATCTATCATGTACGATGTTCATCACTTGGGTAATGGTTATGCTAGAATTCTAATTCCCACCAGTATATAATATACTTATACAATAATCATGCACATGTACCCCTTGAATCTAAAGTTTAATAAATTAAATAAAAAAATTAAAAATAGCTTAGAGAGAATTTATAGGTATAAATGCCTCTGTATATATCAAGAAGAATCTCAAATTAATAATCTAAACTTTCACTGACATTGGAAAAAGTAGAGGAAACTAAACTCATAGACAGATTAGGATGGAAATAGATACAATAGAGAATAGAAAATAGCAAAGAAAATCAAAAGTTGTTTCTTTGAAAAGATCAGCAAATTGACAAACCATTAGGTAGATTCACGAGAGAGAGACAGAGAGAGAGAGAGAGAGAGAGAAGATTCAAATTACTATAATCAGAGGGTACATTACTGCTGACTTTACATAAATAAAAATAAACATAAGAGAATACTATGAATAATTGCATGCTCCCAAATTAGATAACCTGGGTGAAATAGACAAATTCCCCCACTCCACCCCCCAATCCTTATAAACTATCAAGATTGATTTAAGAAAAATAGAAAATATCACTAGACCTATAACAAGTATGGAGATTAAATTAGTAATCAACAAACTTCCCACAAAGAGAAGCTCAGGACCAGATGACTTCACTGGTGAATTCTACTGAACATGTAAAGAAGAATTAACACCAATATTTTGCATCTTGTTCAAAAACCAGAAGAGGAGGAAACACTTTTCAACACATTCTGTGAGGCCAGTATTACCCTACTACCCAAACTGACAAAGCCCTCACGTAAAAAACTATTCATCGATATTCATTATGAATATTGATGCAGGAATCCTGCACAAAATATTAGCAAACATAATTTAGCAACATATAAAATATAGCCAAGTTGGATTTATCCTAGTAATGTAAATTTGGTACAAATTGTGAAAATCAATAAATCTAATAAACTACATTAATGACATGAAAGGATAAAACCCCACAATCCTCTCAATTAATGCAGAAAAAGCTTTTACAAAATCCAATACTCAGCAAACTAGGAATAGAAGAGAACTTCAGCTTAATAAAGAACATCTATGAAAAACACCCACAGATACAATATTTAATGCTAAAAAATGGAAACTTTACTTCCAATAGCAAAGATATGTTTTAGCCTTGTTTATTCAACATAGTACTGGAGGTTCTAAGCAAGTCAATTAGGTATCAAAAATAAACAAAAAGCATCCTGCCTGGAAAGGAGGAAACTAAGACCATCTCTACTTGCAATGACATGACCTTGTATATAGAAAATCCTAAAGAATCTACAACTATTAGAGCTAATAAAATAGTCAGTAATGTTGCTAGATAAAAGATCAATATACAAAAATCATTTATATTTCCATACACTTGGAACTTGGAGGACTCTTACTTTCTGAATTAATAATGTAATACAAAACTAACAGTAATTGAGATAATGTGGTATTGGCATAAGGCTAAACATATAGATCAATAGAATAAAATTAAGAACTCAGAAATAAATCCATACATTTATAGCCAATTGATTTTTGACGAGTGCCAAGAAAATTCAATAAGGAAAGAACAGTCTTTCACTTTCAAATGATGCTGGGACAATCAGATATCTACATGCCAAAAACTATAGTTGAACCCCCTGCCTCAGACAATATATACACATTAACTCAACATGGATCAAAATCTTCAACATAAAAGCTAAAATATTAAGCTCTTAGAAGAAAACTTAGGTATAAATCTTCATGAGCTTGAATCAGGTAACGGTTCTTAGATGACACCAAAAGAAGCAACCAAAGAAAAACTAGGAAAAAATGACTTCATCAAAATTAAAAGACTTTTATTCTTCCAAAGACTCCATCAAGAAAGTGAAAAGACAACCAACCCCCTGAATGGAAGTAAATATTTGCAAATCATACATCTATTAAGTGTCTAATATACATTATATAAAGAACTCATACAACTCATAGCAGCATTATTCATAATAGTCAAAGAATAGAAACAACCCTAATAATACCCATCGTGATAGGCTGAAATATGCCCCCCTAATGACATCCACATCAAATACCCAGAACATGCTAATGTTACCTTATTTGGAGAAGGGATCTTTGCAGATATGATTAAGTTATGGATAGTCTTGTATTATTTGGGAGGACCCTAAATCCAATAACAAATGTCTTTGTAAGAGAAAATTGGAGAAAGAGATCTGAAACAGACAGAAGTGGAGGAGATACAGAGACACAGAAGAGAAGTAGAGTGTGATGATGGAGCAGTGAGAGACACAGTTGCAAACCAGAAATGCCAGTATCCACCAGAAACTCGAAGGCCAGGAACAGATTCTCTCTTAAAGCCATTGGAGGAATTATCTCCCTGCGGACTCCTTGATTTTGGATCTGGCCTTCCAGAACTGAGAGAGAATAAATTTCAGTTGCTTTAAGTCATTGCACTTGCAATAATCTGTTACAGCAGCCACAGGAAACTAATACACCCATGAAATGAAGAATGGATCAACAAAATGTGTAATATTCCTACAATGGAATATTATTCAGCTGTAATAAGGAATGAAGTACTGATTTATGCTATAACATGGATGAACCTTAAAAACATTATGCTAAGTGAAAGAAACCAATTACAAAAGACTACATATTGTATTATTCAATTTACATGAAATATCTAGGATAAGCAAATTTACAGGACCGAAAGTAGATTAGTGGTTTCTGGGAGTTGGAGGGAGAGGATAACATGGAGTGATTGCTAATGAGTATGGAGGTTTTGTGGGGGAGGGGAGTGACGGGAAAATGTCTAGAATTAATTCTAGAATAGTGGCACTGTTTGCACTACTTTGTGATTATATTAAAATGGTATGTTAATTATATCTAAATTTTTGAAAAGGTGAGTCACTAAGTCCAGCCCACACTCAGGGGGAGAGGAATGAATATCTACTTTTAAAGGGTGGTATATCCAAGAATTTGTGAACACACTTCTAAAACCATTAGTGACTACCCTCTGGCTACAAATTATTTTCATTCCTCACACATGCAAAATATATTTACCACTCCCAAGGCCCTACAAAGCCTCATCCCATCACAGAATCACCTCAATGTTGAGGAATTCACACTTAGATGCAGATAGTAGAAATACAGAAGCCAAAGCAAAAGAGAATATTCTAAAAGAATCAGGAAAAAAAAAGACATTGCTATTCAAAGAATTACCCGTGAGATTGCTCACTGACTTCTTAAGAGAAGTGATGGAGTGACATCTTTAAAGTTGTTTTTTTTAATTGCCAATGTAGTAGTCTAGTCCCATAAAAAAAATTTTTTAAAAAGTTCTTTAAAAATGAAAGTTACTAAATACAATGTGGTATCCTGGATCCTAAAACAGAAAACGGACATTTGTGGAAGAAGTGGTGAAAGCTTAATGAAGTCTGCAATTTAGTTAGGGATGTTTATTTCTTAGTTGTGACAAATGTACCATAGTTACTTAAGAACCATTAGTAGAAGAAGCCAGGTGAAGGGGTAGTACTTTCTGTACTATCCTTGCAACTTTTCTGTAAATCTGAAATTATTCAAAAATATTCAAAGATTTGCTTTCAAAATTAAAGCCTAAAAAAAATTTCAAACAAAAAAAGAAAACTTGTCACATCAACGGAAATACTAAAGAAGAATATGCTGAAAGAGAATTAAATTGGGTGGCAACATAGTAATGCATAGAGAATGAAGAGCAATCAGGAAGATAAACTTGTAAGTGAAACAAAATTCATATTGGCTGTATAAAGCGACCACAACAATATATTACAGGATTTAAATATAAATGTGGAATGAAAACACAACAGCATGAGAGATAAGAGGAATGGCACAGAGAATTACAGTGTTCTAAGGTTCGTGCTTTGTCTTGAAAGTTGGCGAAAGTACTAGTTAAGTGAATTATTATATACATAATACATATATATATAAAAATTATTATATATTGTTATTAGAGTTACTAAGTCAAATATACATATGGAGGATGTAGGCTAACCACTAAAAGAATAAGAACATGTATGAATATAATAGGTAACTATTTAGCTAATAAGGACAAAATGGAATAATTCAAAATTCTTGGTTAATCTGAAGGGGATAAAAGAGACATACAGAGAAATATAGCTTAGGTGAATAAAAAATATGTTAAATTGGCAGATTTAAATGAATCCTTCTACTATTTCAACATTAAGTATGAAGTTTTAAGTAGGTGTTTTTGAGAGGAGTAGCTACTCTTCTAGAATACAGAAATGTTCTTCTAGTGTTTCTTTTACAGAAGTTTTTATCATAATCATAAATGTCTTGAATTGTATCTTTTTTCTGCATCTACCAAAAAATCATAAATTATTTTCTTTAATAAACTGATGTGTTAAATCACATGAATGGATTTTTCTTTCTTTCTTTCTTTCTTTTTTTCTTTCTTTCTTTTTACTTTATTTTGTTGTAAAGATGTGGGATACAAGTCAGGATTAGGTACGTAAGTAGTCTACATGCAGGTTAAGTTTGGGCCTCCCACTGGTCCTCATTTCCCCTGGTTTGGGATCAGGTACCCCTAGTGATGTTATATACTCCCCACCTCCCTACCAGTGTCCCACTACTGCCGATTTCTAGAACTCTTGTAATATTTTGATAAGTGTTCAGGATCCACTTATGAGTGAGAACATGTGGTATCCAGTTCTTTGTCTCTGTAACAGATCATTGAGTGTGATAGACTCCAAATCCATCTGATTTGCTACGAAGTCCATAATTTTGTCCTTCTTTATGGCTGTGTAATACTCCATTGTGAATATAATTGTCCCAGGACAGACATGATTTGGACTTTTTTTAAAAAGTATGCATTTCTGGATTCTGTTTGCTATTTTAAAAAGTCTGGAAGTGTCAAGTCTATGTTCATAGGAAGTTTGACCTTCCTTAAAATGTCCCCATCTTTTTTTTTTTTTTGAGTCAGAGTCTCATTCTGTCACCCAGGCTGGAGGGCAGTGGCCTGCTCTCAGCCACTGCAACTATGACCTGCTGGGCTCAGGTAAGCCTTCTGCCTCAGCCTTCCGAGTAGCTAGAACTACAGGTGTGCTCCACCATGCCTGGCTAATCTTTTGATTGATTGTAGACACGAGGTCTCACCATGTTGCCCAGGTTGTTCTCGAACCTGCAGGCTCAGGCAATCCTCTTGCCTCCACCTCCCAAAGTGCTGGGATTACAGGCATGAGCCACTGCACCCAGCCCACGTCTACTTTTAATGTTAAGTTTGTAGTCTTAGAAAACAAACTGAGAGATGTTTCCTCATGTTCTCTTCTCTGGGCCTGGATGCATTAGAGATGATCTAGCTGATGAATAACTAATAGAATTCTCCTACTGACCCATCTGTGCCTACTATGTTCATGTGGGGAGTTTTTAGCTACAGTGCCATATATATACATATATATTTGGTCTCTGCCCCCAGTTTTTGTCACTGATCTTCTCAATCCCTATGAATGCCCTGGTGACAAGAGTGTCTTTTGTTCTAATGACTCTTGGTGAGGTCCTGAATAGCTTTAAGATGGGGGCTGTTCACCAGAAAGAATAAACCCTGATTAGAAGCTTGGAATTTTCAACCCCACCCCTCATCCTCCAGGGAGAGGAGAAGAGCTGGAGATTGAGTAATAATTGATCATGCTTTTGTGATGAAATCTAAATGATGGGGTTTGAAGAGCTTTCTGATTGGAGGTGCTGGGAGGGTGACCCACCCAGAAGAGGGCATGGAAACTCTGAGTGCACATCTCCCCACTAGGCCCTGTGATTCTCTTCCATTTGTCCGTCCCTGAGTTGTGTCCTTTATAATAAGCCAGTATGAGTAAGTAAAGTGGCTTCTTGAGGTCTGTGAGCTATTTCAACAAACTATTGAACTGAGGAAAAGATTGTAGGAACCTCCCATTTGAAGCCAAGTCAGACAAGTCATGGGTACCCTGGGAGCCCACTACTTGTGATTGGCATTAAAGTGGGGTACAGTCTTATGAAACGGAGACCTTAGCCTGTGGGTGGAAACTTCAGACTACTCAGGGTTGCTAGTGTCAGAATTAAATTATAGAACAGCCAGTGGGTGTCTGCAGCGAACTAGAAAATAGCTTGGTGTAGAAAATCCACATATTTGGTGTCAGAAGAGTTGTAAGTGTAAAGAAAAAATTTGCTTTCTTTTTTAGCTATTGATTCAATTTATTTAATGAGTATAATCTGTTTATTTTCCTATTTCTTTATAAATCTGTCTTTTATGTTATATTTTTTACTAAATTCTAGTTTCTAAAGGTTTATATTCTTTCTTTAAAAAGTAATTATGGCGTTTATATTATTTTTTTATTTAATTTTTAGTTTTGAAGATGTGGGGTGCAAGTCAGCGTTAGGTATAAAAATGTTCTTTATGCAGGTACCCTTGTTGATGAAGTGTGTTCCCCCTGGCAGTTTCCCACTATTACCAATCCCTTTTTTATAGCATTATGATAACTTTTCAAGATCTGCTTATGAGTGAGAACACGTGGTACTCGGTTCTTTGTTTCTGTGATAGATCACTCAGTATTATAGACTCTAAGTCCATCCAGGTTGTTGCAAACTTCATAATTTTGTCCTTCTTAATGACTGCATAATATTCCATCATGGATTTTCTGGCAAGATGGAGACAGGACAGGTCAGACTGTGAGGATCTCTGCAAAAGCAAATGTCCATGAAGACTCTCTGAGTGAGTGGGTATGTGACAGTGGATGAGTGAAAATCTGTCTGAGGGGAGACTTGGGTTCATGCACCCAGGGCTTTCCCCCAGAAATGACTGCAAGCCCCTCACCCCCCTGAGATTGGAGCCGCCAGCATGCAGGAGCATCTGCTTTTCTTGGGGCTTTTCTGAGAAAAGGTTGGGGAATACAGCTGATCCTCATGACCTGGGGCCTGGCCCACACCATCACCTGTGACAGCAGAGCAGCAGGAGCCCCAGATCTGTGGAGAGAGTAGGAAGGGAGAGCGGGAGAAGAGCCCCACCACTGGTGAGGAAATGCCAACTGGAGCCATTTTCTCTGTACCGGGACCAGGCAGAGACTTGTATTGCCCCACTCAGCTCCACCCAGCCTCCAACCTTTGACCTAGCATGATCTCATCAAACTCAGAGAGACAGACGCCCCTCCCCCATGCTGGAACAGGTGCAGACACATCAGATCTGAGTGGGAGAATTAACAACAGTGGTAGCGAACTGAGTGAGTCCAGATCTGATCCACCAACCTCCCACAGTAGTCCATGAGGCATCTGACCCATGCTGAGAGCAACCCTATCAGCCTGCACTGAGAGTAGAGGAGATGGGTTGGAGACCAGAGCTGAAAGGAAGTTGAAGTTACAGGAACAGCCTCAGAGTGAGTTTGGGGCTTTTTTTTGCTTTTTTGTTTTGCTTATTTTTCATTTATTTGTTTATTCCTTGTTTTAGTTTTTTTCCTCTTCTCTTTTTCTGTTTTTATTATGTTCTCTACTTTCTTTGTTTCTGTTATTTTATTGCTTTTTTTTAGACTTCCTGTTCATGTATGGGTATTTTTGAGGGAGAGTACATCAATAGGGTTTTTGTATGTGTGTGTGTCAGTTTGTATGGTTTGTATGGTTTTTTTAAAAAATATTTTCTGTCTTTGTTTTAGTCTCTTTTTATTTGTTAGTTGGTACTCCTGTTTTCCCTCTTCTTCTTCTCTCTTTCCACCTTCCTCTCAGCCCCCTCCTTTCTCTTTCTGTTCTTTTCCTTTTTCTTCCCTCAGTTTGTTTTCCCCCTGCAAACTTATATCCCCCTGCATGGACAGATTGTAAGGCAGCAGGAAGTGGGTTCCAGGGGGCCCACATACCTGTCAATGGATACTGGGATCTGCAGATAGTTTCTGAATCACAGCTCCCACCTCAATTAAATCTCAAAACTATAAGAAGTACAGCCCCCACACCCACAGTCCAGCTTCAGAATTGAACAAAGTTAGAGGATCCACATAAGGAAGAATAAGAGATTGAGCAAACAGAAGTAAAAGCTACCCCCATTTCCAAACAATAGAATTAAAGAAGAGGTTTAAAAAAGGTGGGGGTGGTCTACACAAATGAAGAAAAACCAATGGAAGAATATGGGTCTCACACAGACCCCTGGGAGGTCAGCCACTGAGAATACAGATTTTGGAACACAAGCAATGAAGAGCCCCCAGAATGACTGGTCTCAAAACACAAACCCAGATATCAGACATTAATAGAGAGAATAAATAGAATTGAGGAGAGACAAGAGGAAAGAATGACAGAGTTGATAACTGAGATAACAGCAATAAAGAATATAGTGAATGAAATAAATAATAAACTGATAAACATGGAAAGCAGAATTAACCAAGCAGAAGAAATAATCTCAGAGCTTAAGGACTAAAATATGACACTAACTCAAACAGTTAAAAACATAAAAAAGAAGCTTAAAAAGACAGAACAAAACCTCCAAGAGATGAGCGATTATTTCAAAAGGCCAAACCTAAGATTAAGTGGAATTCCTGAGGCAGATAGAGAGACAGAGACCACCCTGGAACAAACATTCTATGAAATTATTCAAGAAAACTTCCCTCATCTCATCAGTGACACAACCAAACACAAGAGATTCAGAAAACCCCTGCAAGACAGCAAATAAGAAGACCAACTCCTAGACACATAGTAATTCATCTACACAAAGTAGGTATAAAAGAAAAAATCCTGAAGGCAGCAAGACTACCTACTGGGAAAGACCAGTTAGAACAGTAGCAGACTTATCTACAGAAACACTTCAGTTTAGGAGAGCTTGGAGCCCAATCTTCAAAGTTCTCAAAGATAAACAATAGCAACCAAGAATTATTTACCCAGTTAACTAAGCTACATCAGTGATAGAGAATTAAATCCTTCCTAAACATTCAATCCCTAAGAGCTTACACTGTCTCCAGACCAGTTCTATAAAAACCACTTAAGACAATATTAAACACAGAAGAAAGCAAAAAAATAATGACAATACCTTTTCCAAGAAAGCAGAAAAAAGATTGAAAACACGCTTGAATCAACCCAAAAATCAAAAGAAAGACAATAAACAAGCAAGCAAACAGCAGCAACAGCAACAAACTCTATAAGACCCTTGTGACAGGGATAAACTCCCACATCTCAGTAATTAGTCTGAATGTGAATGGACTAAATGCACCACTGAAAAGACATATAATGGCAAAATGGATAAAATATCATGAGACAACAATACATTTTCTCCAAGAGACTCATCTCACCAGAAAGGACACTCACAGACTCAAAGTAAGAGGATGGTAAACAAAATTTCAGGTAAACAGAACACAAAAGAAAGCAGAAGTCACAATCTTAATATCACAAAAAATACCCTTGCAGTTATCAAAAATTTAAAAAGATACAGGTCACTTTAATAATGATAAAAGATTCAATCTGTCAACAAGAAATGTCTATCCTAAACATATATGAACTCAACATAGGAGCAACAACTTTCATAAAGCAGCTTCTAGGTAAACTAAAAAAAGATATTGACTCTAACACTATCATAGCTGAGGACTTAAATACCCCACACACAGCCCTAGACAGATCATCAAGACAAAAAATCAACAAGAAGATCCAGAACCTCAACGTTATGCTTGACCAGATGGACTTAATTGATACCTAGAGAACACTCCACCCAACAGCCACAGAATATACATTCTACTCATTACCACATGGAACATACTCTATGATTGACCACATCCTCGGTCATAAATCAAGCATTAACAAATTCCATAAGATTGAAATACTGCCATGCACCTTCTCAGACCACAGTAGAAGAAAAATATTAACACCAATAAAATTCCCCCCAAACCCACAAAGATATGGACACTAAACAGCATGATGCTAAACAACTCCTGGGTAAACATGGAGAACAAAACAGAGATTAAAAGATACCTGGAAAGAAATGAAAATGAAGAAAAAACTCACCAAAATGTCTAGTATGCCATGAAAGCAGTATTAAGAGGGGAATTCATATCTCTACGAACACACATGAAGAAAATGGAAAGTTCTCAAGTTAACAGCCTAACAAATCACCTTAGGAAGTTGGAAAAGCAAGACCACCAAAACCCTAACTTCAATAGAAGAATCCAGATCACCAAAATAAAAGCCCAAATTTGGGACATAGAAGAAAAAAATATAATACAAAAAATTAACAAAACAAAAAGCTGGTTCTTTGAAAGGATAAACAAGATTGATGTACCCCTAGCTAGATTAACCAAGAAAAAGAGGGGGAAAAAGCCCAGATAAATCCAATCAGAAATGCAAAAGATCAAGTCACAACTGGCCCCAAAGAAATAAAAAAGATGAGCCGGGCTCGGTGGCTCAGCCTGTAATCCCGCGCCTTTGGGAGGCTGAGGTGAGTGGATTGCCTGAGCCTGCGGGTTCGAGACCCGCCTGGGCAACTTGGCGAGACCTTATCTCTACAATAAATCAAAAATTAGCCGGGTGTGGTAGTGTGCGCCGTAGTTCCAGCTACTTGGAAGGCTGAGGCTGAAGGATCGCTGGAGCCCAGCAGGTTGAGGCTGTGTTGGCCGGGAGCAGCCACTGCACTCCAGTCTGGGTGACAGAGTGAGACTCCAACTCAAAAAAAAAAAAAAGCATAATAAAAATTTAAGCTGGGCTCGGTGGCTCAGCCTGTAATCCCGCGCCTTTGGGAGGCTGAGG
>NW_007255790.1:275400-322379 GCF_000164805.1 Carlito syrichta | reverse complement strand
TTTCCAGCAGAATTCTACAAAACATACAAGGAGGAGCTGATACCAATCCTACTGAAAATACTCCAGGCAATGGAGAAAGATGGACTCTCTCCAAATCATGTTATGAAGCTAACATCACATTGATACCCAAACCAGGTAAAGATGCAACAAAAAAAGAGAACTACAATATTCTTGATGAACATAGATGCTAAAATTCTCAATGAGATCCTAGCAAACCAGATCCAATAACACATCTCAAAAATCATCCACCATGACTAAGTAGGCTTCATTTCTGGGATGAACATTTGCAAGACCATAAACGCAATTAAATACATCAACAGGTGTAAAGAGAAAAACCACATGATTATATCATTAGATGCAGAAAAAGCTTTTGATAAAATCTAGCACCCCTTCTTGATAAAAACCCTCGGACATCTAGGCATAAATGGAATATACCTCAAAATAGTAAGAGCCATTTGTGAGAAACCCACAGTCAACATATCGCTAACCAGACAGAAATTGGAACCATTTATCCTGAAAACTGGAACAAGACAAGGATTCCCATTCTCATTCCTCCTGTTCAACATTGTTCTGAAAGTCCTAACTAGAGCAATCAGATTGAGAAGATCAGGGGTATCCAAATAGGAAAAGAGGAAGTCAAGTTATCCCTATTTGCAGATGACATGGTTTTATACCTCAGAAACCCAAGAGAATCTGTCAAAAACCTCCTTGCACTGATAAAGGACTTTTGCAAAATCTCAGGATATAAAATAAATGTGCAAAAGACAGTCAAATTTCTATACACCAACAATAAACATCAGAAACTCAAATAAAAAGCACAATTCCATTTACAATAGCCACACACAAAAATTAAATACCTTCGCATCTTCCTAACCAGAGAAGTCAAAGATCTTTACAGTGAAACTATAAAACACTGCTCAAAGAAATCACAGATGACACAAACAAATGAAAAAATATTCCATGCTGATGGATTGGGAGAATCAGCATTGTTAAGATGTCCACCCTACCCAAGGCAATCTACAGATTTAATACAATATCCATTAAATTACCAGCAGCATTCTTCTCACACCTGGAAATGACAATACAGGAATTCATATGGAAACATGATCATGAATAGCCAAAACAATCCTCAGCAAAACTTTATTATAAAGCCACAACAATCAAAACAGCCTGGTATTGGTACAAGAACAGGCATATAGACTAATGGAACAGGATAGAAATTCCAGAAGCAAAACCTCAATTTCTCAACCAACTCATCTTGAACAAAGTATCTGCCACCAATCACTGGGGAGAAGAGACCCTATTCAGTATATGGTGCTGGAAAACTGACTGACTACATGCAAAAGATTAAAACAAGACTCCCACCTATCACTATACACAAAAATCAACTCTAAATGGATCAAAGACCTAAAAGTAAAACCTCAATCTACAAGAAACTTAGAAAATGCAGGAGACACCCTTATGGAAATTGGAACTGGCAACCAATTCCTGATCAAAACCCCAAGTGCTCATGTCATAAGAGATATATAGACAAGTGGGACCTCATTAAACTGACAAGCTTCTGCAAAGCCAAAGAAACCATCAAGTGAGCAGGGAGACAACCCACAGACCGGGAAAAAATATTTTCCAACTGCATGTCTGAAAGAGGTCTCATATCTAGGATCTAAAAGGACCTCAAATATGCTGGAAAAAAAAAAAAAAACAGTCCCATTACAAAGTGGGCAAAAGATATGAATAGACATATTCTTCTCAAAAGAATATGACCCCACAATCTCCCTACTGGGAATATACTCAGAGGAACTCAAATCTCTCTATGAAAAAGATACCTGCACATGCATGTTTACTGCAGCATTATTCACAATAGCAAAAGCATGGAACCAATTGTGCTGCCCATTAAAAGAGGACTGGATTTTTAAAATGTGATACATATACATGAGGACATTTAAAAATTTTTTTTATTTTAGAGATGTGGGGTAGATTCAGGGTTAGGTATACAAATGTTCATTATACAGGTACCCTTGTTGAGGAGGTGTGTCCCCCCTCCCCTGGCAGATTCCCACTACTGCCAATCCCACCTGCCTCCTTGGGCAGTTTCTCACTACTGCCAATTCTTTTCTTATAGTATTACAATAATTGTTCAAGTTCTGCTTATAAGTGATACTCAGTTCTTTATTTCTGTGATTGATTACTCAGTATTATAGACACTAAGTCCATCCAAGTTCTTGATTTTGTCCTTCTTTATGGTTGTATAATATTCCATCCTGTATATGTACCACATTTTAAAAATCCAGTCCTCTTTCAATGGACAGCATGGTTGGTTCCATGTTTTTACTATTGTGAACAATGCTGCAATAAACATACATGTGCAGGTATCTTTTTCATAGAGTGATTTGAATTCTTTCAGGTATATTCCCAGTAGGGGGATTATGGGCCATATGGAAGGTTGATTTTTAGATTTTTAGGTATTGCCAAACTGTTTTCCACAGAGGTTGCACTAGTTTACACAGTATTTCCTTTTCCCTGCATCCTCTCCAGCATCTGTTGTTTTTTGAGTTATTGATGATGGCCATCCTGATTGGAGTTAGGTGGTATCTCAGTGTAGTTTTAAGTTGCATTTCTTTGATGACTAGTGAGACTGAGCATTTTTTCTCATGTATCTGTTGGCTGCTCGTTATTTTCTTTTGAGAAGTATCCATATCTTTTCCCCATTTTGTAATTGGGCTGTTTGTTTGTTGTTTTGGGGACATTTGAGTTCCTTGTAGATCTTAGATGTAATTGGAAAATATTTTATCCCATTCTGTGGGCTGTTTCCCCGCTCTCTTGATGGTTTCTTTGACTTTGCAGAAGCTTGTCAGTTTGATGAGGTCCCACTTGTCTATCTTATCTCTTATGGCATGAGCCCTTGGGGTTTTGATCAGGAATTGGTTGCCAGTTCCAATTTCCATAAGGGTTTCTCCTGCACTTTCTAAGGTCCTTATAGTTTGAGGTTTTGCATTTAGGTCTTTGATCCATTTAGAGTTAATTTTGGGGTGTGGTGATAGAGGTCTTGTTTTAATCTTCTGCATATGGTCAGCCAGTTTTCCCAGTGACATTTACTGAACAGGTTCTCCTCTCCCCAGTGATTGATGGTGGATACTTTGTTCAAGATGAGTTGGATGAGAAATTTAGGTTTTGCCTCCAGAATCTCTATCCTGTTCCATTGGTCTATATGCCTGTTCTTGTACCAATACCAGGCTGTTTTTGATTATTGTAGATATATAATAAAGTATAAAGTCTGGGAGTGTGATACCTCTCACTCTGAGTTTTTGCTGAGGATTGTTTTGGCTATTCATGGTCATTTATGTTTCCATATGAATTCCTGTATTATCATTTCCTGGTGTGAGAAGAATGCTGCTGGTAATTTAATGGGCATTGCATTAAACCTGTAGATTGTTCTTGGGTAGGATGGACATCTTAACAATGTTGATTCTTCCAATCCATGAGCATGGAGTATTTTACTTTTGTTTGTGTCATCTGTGATTTCTTTGAACAGTGTTTTATAGTTTTCACTGTAAAGATCTTTGACTTCTCTGGTTAGGAAGATATTTTTTGTGTGTGTGGCTACTGTGAATGGTATGGTACTTTTTATTTGGGTTTCTGATGTTTATTATTGGTGTATAGGAATGTGACTATCTTTTGCACACTGATTTTGTACCCTGAGGCTTTGCAAACGTTTTTGTCAGATTCTCTTGAGTTTTCAAGGTATTGAATCATGTCGTCTGCAAGGAGGGATGATTTGACTTCCTCTTTTCCTATTTGGATACCCCTGATTTTCTTCTCTTATCTGATTGCTCTAGCTAGGACATCCAATACTATGTTAAACAGGAGCAGTGAGATTGGGCATCCTTGTCTTATTCCAGTTTTCAAGAGAAATGGTCCCATACTGTCTGTTTAGCAGTATGTTGACTGTGGGTTTCTCATAAATGGCTCTTACTATTTTGAGGTATGTTCCATGTATGCCTAGATGTTCGAGGGTTTATCAAGAAGGTGTACTGGATTTTATCAAAAGCTTTTTATGCATCAAATGACATAATCATGTGGTTTTTGTTCTTACATCTGTTAATGTATTTAATTACATTTATGGTCTTGTGGATGTTGAAGCCTACTTGGCTTCCTGGGATGAAGCCTGCATCCCCCGGATCCCTGCATCCCTGGGATGAAGCCTACTTGATCATGGTGGTTGATTTTTGAGATGTGTCGTTGGATCCGGTTTGCTAGGATCTTGTTGAGAATTTTAGCATCTATGTTATTCAAGGATATTGGCCTGTAGTTCTCTTTCTTTGTTGGCTCTTTACCCAGTTTTGGTTTCAATGTGATGTTCATTTCATAAAGTGATTTGGGGAGAGTCCCATCTTTCTCCATTGCCTGGAATATTTTCAGTAGGATTGGTATCAGCTCCTCCTTGTATGTTTTGTAGAATTCTGTTGAAAGCCCTCAGGTCCAGGGATTTGTTTTGTAGGTAGTTTTCTTATGAAATATTCGATTTCCTGAATTGTTATTGGTCTATTTAGGGTCTCAATTTTTTCTTGTTTCAACCTGGGAAGATTGTGTGATGTTAGAAAGTCTTCCACTTCATTTAGGTTTGCAAGTCTGTTTTCATAAGTGTACGTAATAATCTCTGATAATCTTTTGTATTTCTTCGGGATTCATTGTGACTTGATCTTTTGCATTTCTGATTGTATTTATTTGGACTTTTACTTTCATTTTCTTGGTCAGTCTAGCTATAGGTCCATCAATCTTGTTTATTCCTTCAAAGAATCAGCTTTTTGTTTCATTCTTTGTATTATATTTTGTCTTCTATGTCCAAAATGTGGGCTTTTATTTTGGTGATCTTGATTCTTCTGCTGAAGGTAGGTTTTTGGTGGTCTTGCTTTTCAAGTTTCCTTAGTTAATTCGTTAGGCTAAGTTGTGACCTTTCCATTTTCTTCATGTGTGTTTGTAGAGATATGAATTCCTCTCTTAGTACTGTTTTCATGGCCTCCCAGTGATTTTGGTAAGATGTTTCTTCATTTTCATTTGCTTCCAGGAATCTTTTAATTTCTGTTTTGATTTCCTTGTTGACCTAGGAGTTGTTCAGCATCATGCTGCTGAGTGTCCATATCTATGTGGGTTGGTGGGGAACTTTGTTGTTGTTGATATTTATTTTTATTCCACTGTGCACATGGCAAAATTTCAATCTTATGATATTTTTTATGCTTGATTTATGCTGAGGATGTGGTCAATCTTAGATTATGGTCCATGTGATGATAAGTAGAATATATATTCAGTGGTTTTGGGGTGGAGTGTTCTGTAGACATCAATTAAGTCCATTTGGTCAAATATCACATTGAGGTTCCAGATCTCCTTGTTGATTTTTTTGTCTTGATAATGTGTCTAGGGTTGTGAATGGGGTAATTAACTTCCCAGCTATGATAGTGTTAGAGTCAGCATCTTTTTTTAGTTTATCTAGAAGCTGCTTTATAAAGGTTGATGCTCCTATGTTGGGTGCATATATGTTTAGGATGAATATTTCTCATTGATGGGTTGAACTTTTTATCATTATGTAGTGACTTTCTGTATCTTTTAAAATTTTTGATAGTGTAAAGGGTATTTTGTCTGATATTAAAATTGCAACTCCTGCTTTCTTTTGTGTTCCATTCACCTGAAAATTTGTTTTCCATCTTCTTACTTTGAGTTTGCGATGTTTATATTATTATCTAATATTTCTATATTTATAATTCCCTAATCATTCCTAACTGCATTTATTTGGGGCTTTTTTATTTTTTATCTTTTTTATATTTATTTCTTTACTTATGAAATATGTATGGCCATAAACTTTCTTTTTTCTCTTAATAGATCTTTCCATTGGTTTATATCTCTGTCTCTACAAAGAGCCAACTTTTGACTTTGTAGTTACCCTTTATTTTTTCTTTTATATTTAAATTGCTGTATTCTCTTTATTACCACCGTCCTATTATTTTTATGTTTATTCTCTTGGATTTTTTTCTGGCTTCCTTATTAGGATGCTTCACTAAAGTTAAGAACTTTTTATTCTTCTTCAATATTTACATTTAAGTCTATAAAAATTTCTTCTAAATACTTCAGTCTCACCCAGAATACAGTTATAATTAGTGTCTAACTTTAATACCTATTAATGAGGAATCTGTTTTTAAATTTTTCTTCTCTCCTTCTTTTTTTTTCTTTTTTTTTTTTTGAGTTAGAGTCTCACTCTATTGCCCAGGCTGGGGTGCAGTGGCACACTCATGGCCACTGTAGCCTTGACCTGCTGGGCTCAGGTGATCCTTCTGCTTCAGCCTTCCAAGTAGTTGGAACCACAGACATGTGCCACCATGCCTGCCTAATTTTTTTTTTATTTATTGTAGAGACAAGGTCTTGCCATGTTGCCCAGGCTAGTCTTGAATCCTGGAACTCAGGCAATCCTCTCACCTTTGCCTCCCAAAATGCTTACAGGCGTGAGCCACGGCGCCCGGCATTTTGTTTTTTAAGAGACAGTGTCTCACTCTGTTACTCAGGCAATCATAGCTCTCACTGTATCCTTGAATTCCTGGGCTCAATTAATCTTCCTGTCTAATCTTTCTGAGTAGCCAGGACTACAGGTATATGCCACCATACTCAGGTAATTTTTTAAATTTTTTGTAGAGATAAGCTCTTGCTATTTTCCCTCGTCTGGTTCTGAGCTCCCGACTTCAAGCAATTATCTTGGCCTTTCAAAGCACTAGGATTACAGATGTGAGCCCCTGAACCTGTTCTGTTTTTTAAATTTTTGTTTGTTTTTGTTTTTATTTTTATTTTAAAGATTGGGGTACAATTCAGAGCTAGGTATACAAATGTTCACCTTGTTGATGAGGTGTGCTCTTCCCTCTCCCAGAAGTCTCCCTCAACTGTCAATTCCACTCCCCTTCCCCTGGCAGTTGCCCACTACTGCCAATCCCTTTCTTATAGTATTATGATAATTGTTCAAGGTCCACTTATGAGTGAGAACATGTGGTACTCTGTTCTTTGTTCTGTGATAAAAATTTTAATATTTATTTCTTTTAAGTTTTGAAAATTTAAAATGCAGCATACATACATAAAAATGTAAAAGACATCAATAAATTAACTCAAACCCACCAGACAGGTCAAAGCATAGAACTTTTCCCATTCCCTAAAAAAATCCCCTCATGTCACCTTTCAATCATAGCTCTGTCTCCTTCCTAAAAGATAATCACTATCCTGACCTCTAACACTGGAGTTCAGTTTCACATGTTTTCTAGCTTTACATAAATGGAATTGTACAATATGTAATATGCATATTTAATGTCTTTTGCCATAACTTTGACACCATGGCTCAGGTCTGTATATTTTTGGAGCTTATATAAACGGAAGTACTGTGTTTTTTTTAAATCATATTTTTATCCACATTATCTGGAATTCATATGGGTTGTGGCATTTACCTGTAACTCACTCATTTTCACTTCTCTTTAGTATTCCAATATGTGGAAACAGCACCATTCATACATCTGGACATTGGGTGGTTTTCAATTTGGGCCTACTGTGAGTAGTGCTGCTATGAGCATTCTCACCATGTCTTCTGGCATAAAAAGAATTCCTGTCAACAGCTGACTTTAATTCTCTCTGCTTACTTACTGGAAACTAGAGGGTTAAATCTACCATGTACTTAAACCAACCAGCTCATGGATGATAGAAGCCATGCTCATCTGCAACCTTCAGGGACCCTAAAAACTATATAATGAGGCCGGGCGCTGTGACTGGATGACAGAATGAGATCCCAACTTTAAAAAATGTATAATTTTTTTAAAAAATTAAAAAATGAAAAACTATGTAACACACTGCACAAAGAAGTGGCTGGAATATCTAGAGTCAGTGGCCCTGCAGCACAGGTCTCCACAGCTCCAGAGAGCTAGCACTGACACTCCCAGGGCCGCACTGCAGGTGAGTGCCAGGCCATTGACACAGCACAACATTAGCAGGCTAGTGCCCATCTACACCCAGGTGTGATGCATCTTTCCAGAAACAAGGGTCTTTGTCTAAATCATCAATGATAAGTGGTCTTTGGTTGCTGACGGGAGATTGCTATTATGCCTTTGTCGTTGTCTTGGTTTGAGGGGATGCAATGAACAAAGGAGGAAGTAGTAACTCCTTCCCCCATTTCTTACCTTTGGGAGGTATTATTTTCCATGGTTGGTGTTTTTGGAGATGGATGGGTTGGTGGGAAGGCATGGCGGTGGAATGGCTTTCCTGGGCTACAGTCGCATGCTCCTCTGCCAAGAACAAGGAGCCCTAGGATCACCCGAGAAGGAAGCCTGGGGTTGCCAGGCTGCTGTGCCTCAACTTTGTGTTCAGGGTGCTGTCTGAATTTTTTTTCCTGTCAAAACCTCAGTCAAAAAAAATAAGGACACTCTTCTAGTTTATACCATTCAAGCTCTTTTCCATTTATTTCCTATGTTTCTGTGGACCCTTTGTTAGAAGTCTGGCTCGATCCTGACTAGCATATCAAATTTGTACAGCTAACAGTAGGCTCAAATTCACTTGGAAAGAAATAAAAGCTTACCTCTGATACAATCTCTCAAAAGCATGCATTCTTAATATCCCCAGCTTTCCCTTTACTTTCTGTAGCAGAGATTTTCATGACATGATTGTTTTTCAAGGGATTTTCTTTATTTCTCCCATAGCTAAACACTCAGCAACAGGGTGCCTTTAGGTGGTTAGGTCAATATTGTGTATCCTAATTGTCTTGAATGACTCTAACACTCAGAAGAAGACTTGGGGAAAAGGCCAAAATCAAATGTTACTTATTGGTTTGAAGTATGTGATGATTCATTTTAAGGTGTAAATTGGTTAGACTGTGGTGCCCGGATGTTTGGTCAAACACCAGTCTAGATGTTGCTGCGAATGTATTTTTAAGGTGTGATTAACATTTAAATCAGTAGACATTGAGTAAAGGAGATCACTGTACCCTCCATGATGTGATGAGCCTCATCCCATCAGTCGAAGGTCTTAGAAAGAGACTGAGGTTCCCTGAGGAATAGGGACGTTGGTCAAGAGACTTGAGCTGCAATGTCAGCTCTTCCTGGGTTCTCCAGCTTGCCAGCTTATCCTGCAGATTTTGGACTTGCCAGCCCCACGGTGGCATAAGCCAAACTAAATCTCTGTATGCAGATACAACCTATTAGTTCTGTACCTCTCAAGAACTCTAATACAAAGCCCAGATTGATAAGGGTCTGAGATAACATGCTAATAGAGGGAGATTGATTCTCGGTGCTCGTTCCTCCTCCCTAGTTTATGCTAACCGAGCCTTATGCATTGGTCAGTCTGACTATTGAGGGCACAGGAGAGTAGATATAAAGACTTGGGATCTTGGGAAGAGAAGTCAGGAAAAGGTACAGGAAGACTATCCACAGTGGGGGATGGTTTTTCACCATCAGTAAATTAGACTGTGAAACATACTGCCAGAACCAAAGTCTACTCTCTGGCTCCTAAACCAGGGCTCGCCCTCACCTCTTCTTCTAGCTTCCTGCTCCTACTTGTGGTGGTCAGGGGTGACTGGACCATCCTTGCATTCTCAGCTGGAAATTGTCATTGCTTCAAACTCCTGTTAAATGTATTTTCTGTACCAAGAGCTGTTGAGCTGCCTCCAATCAAGCTAGCCACTGAGAACACAGAACACTCTTTCATCAAAACAGTTTCTGAGAGAAGTCCTGCACAAGCCTGGTCCAGTGGGCTCAAGGTTTATTCACACAGCTGCTGCTCAAAAGTCTTGATGGGTCCCTGTCTCAAGGTCCAAAACCTGCATGTGCCGAGAAGTAAATGAAATGCTTCATTAGATCCCAAGTTTAAGGGACAGTGTGATACTGCTGGCTTTAGGAGGTAGGTGTCTAGTGTTAATATTCAAGACCACCTCCCCAGGCCCTAATATAGTCTACGTATTTCAGTAAATGAGAGGGCCTAATGGGACAGAGGATGAGGTAAAGCAGCATTAGGGTTCAGCAAATTATGGCTATTCCCCATTAATTTTCTTAAATAAAGTTTTATTGAGACACAGCCTTACTCACTGTGTATTTTTGATGGCTCCTCTTGCCCCACAATTGAGTACTTGTGACAGAGACCATATGCGGTCCACAAAGCCTAAACTATTTGCCATCTGGCTCATTATGGAAAATGTTTGCCAACTCCTAAATTATTCAATATGTGTGAGTCTCTCTTCCCTAAGGAAGACAAGTGCCAATCTCTGTTCATTTTCCTCTTTCCTCCCTTACCTTTGTTTACCCTGTTGCCATGTTTGAGTTTAAACTAGGCCCACAGATCTGAGCTATTTCAGAAATGACATCACACAAGGGTACTTGGAAGCCTTGTGACCACTCAGAACCCAACTGGAGGTTGCAGTTCTTCCTATGAGAGAGTGAGTTTATTTGTCATTTCACAACAAACTAGAGAAACCAGCATCCCAACTGGGACATTACCTAGAGCCAAAAGAACTGATACAACATCACTAATAGCCTTCCTTCCAGGTGCAGGTTCTACCTGGTAGAATGAAGCATCAGTTCAAGAGTAACATATTTACACCCAACTCTTCTGAGAAGATGACGGGAGAAATCTTTCTTCAAGGATGGGAACTGGGCAGATGGACTCTTCTTTCCAGAAGGAAATCATCATATGGAGGGAAGAAAAAGATGGGATATGGTTAACAGAAGGCTTGTCAAGGGAAACAGCACAGCATTGTTTCCGGGGTGTCCAAGTCACTCAACAATGCTACTACTCTCAATTAACAAATGGAAGGAAGGGAGGAAAGAAGGAAATAAGCAAGGAAAACCGTGAATACTGAGTCTTACCTTGCATCTTAAGATCTGCTGGCCACAGACACAGGCATTTCTCAATTACCCAGACCTTTATTCTCCATAGAGTGATCCACAGCAGTTTCGAGAATAGCTCAGGAGTAGACACCACCCTTCTACTACTGCAGAATTTCCAAGTGTATTTTATTGCAGCTTTGTGTAGGCAGAGGGTATAAGAGGAAGAAGATTCAGAACAAGAGAGGAGGGTTAGCTGGTCTGATATGTGTCTCCAAAGAGGAGGTTGGTGATTGGAGAAACAGGATGAAACAGGAGGGGATTAAAAAGAATGGAGGACCAGGGTCTGGAGGATGAGAGATGCTGGCAGGAATGATCGCACTGGCCCAGCCCTACTGTCCTGGCACAGAAAGGCCAGAGAACCATTCTCGCTGAGAATGATTCTCTATCCCAAATTCTGAGGCTCATCAAAGATGTTCAGAGTATGATGATTCCTGGAGAACTGGAAGTCACGAGAAGAGAAGGTATTCTAAGGTCTCTGATCCCGAGGCAGAGGGAGAACTGTGATGACTCCAGCTGCTGAAGAGGTCGATAGGGAGAGAATAAGAGATGGGAGGAGAGTAAAGAGACGTCTGGGAACTGTGGCCCCATAATGGTCCTGCTGGTCCCCATAGTGTGCTGGGTCCATGGAGGAGATGTGGACACCCAGGACCTCAAGGAACTAAGAATCAACAGAAATTTAAAAGTAAAGTAAAAACACAAATAGCTGAATATGAATTTATTTAAAAACAAAATGAAAGCAACTCCATCCATTCCTGTGGATATGTGTTGTCTATATGCATTTTTACATGTATTTGTATATGTGTGTAGATAGAAGGATAGATAGGATGATAGGTAGATGGAGATAATGATTAATATACATAGAGATAATAATAGATGATAGATAGGTATAATGATAGAGCGAGAGAGAGAGATCACAGAGTTTTGGAAATGAAGATACTTTCTGGAGAGGTAATAGGTTATCAATGGGAGATGTTATATTTATCTTTACTGCTATATTCTACATGGAAAATATACTCATTCAGTGTTTGAGTAACTTTATAAATACAACCATAAACAAGGAGTTTCTGGGAGTGAGGTGGGATTAGGGTGCCAAACCCCAGAGGATCTGCAGAAGTAAGGACCTGTTGCAACAGCATAAACACACACAGACACACACACACACACACACACACACACACCATACACCATGCACCTCACACATGCAACACATTCTCCTGAGTTTTCTCTACCATGACCTTGTTCTCTGGCATCAAAGTTTTTGGATAAACTCATCACACATTTGCCTTCTCTGCAGAGGATGATCTTTATTAAACACTTATTTGATAAGAAAATCCATTTGGAGAAAAGACATCTTGTACTTCTCAAGTTTAGATGCGAAGATGCCTACACTATTAAGAGGGAAAGAAGGAAATTCTGGAGGCATCTTGGGCAAGCTGTTTCAAAATGATGATCCATCACAGAAAGAACCGAGTATCACATGTTCTCACTCATAAGTGGACCTTGAACAACTATTGTAATACTATAAGAAAGGGATTTACAGTAGTGGGAAACCGCCGGGGGAGAGGGATAGGATGGGCAGCAGGGAGAAGCTGCCAGGGGAGTGAGGGCACACCTCATCAGCACAGGTACCTGCATAATGAACATTTGTATACCTAACCCTGAATTGTACCCCACACATTGAAAATTTTAAAAAAAGGAAAAAGAAAAACTCCAAAAAAAATTAACTCCAGCATGCAATGGACATTATTGTACAATATATTTTGAAATGAACATATCTACCTGCATAATGAGTATTTGTGTACCTAACCCCGAATTGTACCCATCTTTAAAGTTAAAAAAAATAAGTAAAATATAAAAATAGAACATATCATTTTTAAAAAGGATGATGTAAACACAAACCAAGGTGGATTTATAAAAAATGATTACTTTCTCATTAAATATATCTATTCTTCAAAAAAAAAAAAAAAGATGAGTCTCTCTGGTTCTTGAAGTATTAATCAGTTCCTATGGGAAGAAGTGTCTGCTCATAAAAAAGTAGATATTTCCTTCATTTTACACTAAAAATTTACTAAGGAAACTTTATATGCTTCCAAAGAAGAAAATTCAGAGTAACAAGATTAATTGAAAGAAGTGGTTCCATGTCTTGGAAAAACATACACAATATGCAGATACGAGGTGTTCACATTGTTTGTCTTCACATGAATAGCATTTAGTAGTGAGATATGACTGATTAGTCCTTCTGGATACAGTAGACTAGGAAGGGGAATTTGATCCTAGTTGACAAACCTCCTGTCTGGGCTCCAATGTTTCTTTTTAGTATTAGAGTTGTGGAGTCCAAGTGAGGAATTACTACATAAGTAGGTTGCATGTAGTTGAAGTTTGGGCTTCTAACTGGCCCTCTCTCCCCTGATAGTGGACCAGGTACCCAGTGTGATTGGGCTCCAATATATCAAGGTAGGGGATGCTGAGATGCTAGGCAGGGAGAAAGAATCTAATCATATTTCATAAAATCATACAGTGCCCTGGCTAGAAAGGACCTGGGGCTCATGAGCACAAACCTCCAATTCCTAGATAGCATTGTAGGGGCCCAGAGAGCTTGCTGGTGTCTCTGTTTCTCAGAGGTCTTGGCAAGAGAGGAAAGCCCAGCAGGGCCCGAACCCTATAAAATAGCAGTGCCAGCAAGAGCCAGCAGGGAGCTGAGAGATCTTCCAGCTCTGATCCAAAGCCTCACATCTCTGAGCCACTGTCTTCTCATCTGGCTCCAAAGAAGCAGGTGGAACCATGGATCAGGTGTGCCTATTTCACAAAAGTCAGCACTCTAAAGGGAGTAGCCGTTGAACAGGAAAAGACACTGAATTTTTGCCCATCAAAAATAGCTTCCATGTTTTTGAAGCAGTCTTTCAAGCCAGAACATTGGTCCTCCTCTCAGTACAGCCCGCACAAGGCCTCCCTCAAGCCCTTCAGGGAGAAGCCTAATGTCTGCATGCTTAAGCCCGTGGGTTTAGGTGCAGGAGAAGAAGTAGAGGCTCCTTGTGGTGACCCTGTAGCGGCCAGTCACCTGCAAGCATGGTTTCTGTTGCATGACCTGCTGCTGTGAGTTCTCCTCCAGGGCAGCCATGATGGGCATCTGCCAAGCTCAGCTAGAAGGTGCCGTGCCTTCTACCAAGAGATGCTACAGAGGTGGCAGCCTGCCTGAGTGTTCGAGGCCCAAATGGAAAGACCTGATGGGCCAGCATCTACAAACAGACGTCACTGTGGCAGAGATGGAAACAATGCAGAGATCATCTCAAATGCTCCAGGAGCAGTGAGACAAAGAAACATACTAGCTTCAGAGGCAGAAGAAGGAGCTAGCCAGAATGCAGAGGCAGGCATGATGCTCAAGGGGAAAAAAGAGGCCTCGCCTCATGACCCTTAGTCCTCTACAGAACAACCAGTAGAATAGGGGTGACCAGGTTTCTTCTGTAAAAATCCTCCATGCAAGCCACAACTCAACTTCCCCAGTCTCAACTATATCACAAACACAGGAGAGTCAAATAGTTGCTTCAGAGGCCATGTCATGCTCAGAACAACAGCATGGCCCAGAAGAAGAGAGGGGAGACAGACCTCAGTTGGAAGTTAGGTCCTCAGGATGCTGATGGTGAGCCAAATTCTTTTCCTAATAAAGAAGAGCACACGAAGAAAAAAAAATGTCGGAAAAGGCAATCTGGAGGGACTCCCATCCCTTTCAACTAGCATCATCTCTGTCTTGCTCTCCAGGAATATCTGGGCTCTCTTTTTACAATCTTGAGCTCTTAGAACCACAAAAAAGAGACATAATCCAACCATGTGCAGGTCCATGTGAATAGCTAGAAACTCAAAAAAGATCCTGAGTTGTAAACATCCCCCTACTATGCTACCACAGCTACATCATCCGATGTGAAGCTCTAGGACTCTGCTGAGATTCTGGGCATGACTCTGTTTCTGGAGATTAGACCCAAAATGGCAGACATAAAGAAGCCCTTTGGGACAGGGAAGATGCGAGTGGGCGACCAGGTTTCTATTTCTTACACTGATAGTGGTGCCATAGGGATACCTGGAAGAAAGGTGTGGGAAAGCAGTGTCCAGATGAGAAAGGACTCTGCACAGTTCTGAGGCTCAGAGGGATGAGTCCAGGCAGACCTGGGTTGCAGAGAGAGGGTCTGGCATTCCTGGGTGTGGGCAGAGACTGTGCTGAGATCTGCAACTGTGTGAGGGACACGTGGCAAACTGTCAGCATTCTGTGTTTTGAAAAGCAACATCGAATGGAGATAATGCCCTCCATGCTCACTCTTGAAATTAAGTCCTGGACACACCAGGTGTGTTTCCTAAAAGAGGATATTCTGGAACCAGGATGTAGCAGCACATCTGTTACAGAAACTATTTTAGTGACACGCACCCATGAAGTGTATTTCATAGCATCTCTGGCTCACTAAATTGCACATCAAACATGCTCAATAAATGTTTGAGGATTACTTATATAAAACACAAGAGAAGTAATTTTTGTAGTTTTGATCTGGAGACCAAAATAGCATGTTAGACCTAAAAAAGGAGTGATAAAATCTGCCACATTTAAAGGATATAAGTTTCTGCATATGCCAAAAATATTTGTTGGCTGTATTTTATTTCTTTATATCTTTTATAGCTCTTGTGTACTAAATATGTCTGATTCCAAAATAATTTTATGAAAATCTCCAAACTATGCTTTTGTCACTTTCCATTGGTTTGTCTGTATTGGGTGTTAATTTATCTGTGTATTTCCTTATTTTAAAAATCACACGTATGCATATATTTACATAAATAATATATATTATTTTGAATGCTTTAAAACTGTATATATGTGATGTAATTCTTTATATTTTTCTGCAATTTACTTGTAGCCCATATTTAATAGTATGCAAAAGAAATAAGGATATTTTCAATAAGATTTTAAGCAAGAACAAAAGAATCAGACATGCTTAAATTGAAAGGATAAACATTTTTTAAATGCAAGGAATTTTATCAAGTAGAAATAGTTTCTTATCAAAGGAAAATAGGCAGGCATATTAAAATGTTAAACTGATGTAGTTCCCAAAATAATTCAATAAAACAAAAATCCCCATACAAATGCATAAGCCCAGAACATTCTTTGAAAGTTACATAGCAAAAATTCATGAGAATAATCTGTTTATTTTTTCATCATTTTCTTTTTTAACTGTTCTTTGAACAGCTCTTTTACACATACAACAGAACTGCAAGCTCATCAATAAATAGTTTCTGTCTTTATGTATAGATTATAGTTATCAGAAGCAATTGTGAGAGGAAATCTGAGGCCACAATTTTAATACCAAATGAGAAACATACTGGTTGTTCCCCATATTAAGCTCAGAAAGAGCAGTTAGGTTGGATCTTTTTCCAATATAAAAATTACTCGATGCTGAGCAACTAAGATGAAACATGTTCATTTGGAACCCAATTTCTACTGGTATTCAAGACTCAGGGGTGCCCTAAAAGAGAGAAAACAAGGGCCGTTACTAATTATCTAAGTTGCTGTCTTTGTTCCTTTTTTAGGGACTTTCCACTGTTTCCCTTCAAATTTCTCACACTCTGATAGAAGACACTTAAATTTGCAATATTTTAAAATTTATTTTAAGCATAAACAATCCTGATATTAGGAGTTTATCCTTTTAATGAATGTGTATACAATATTCAGTTAATCATTTTTCTCTCCTCATCATGCCTCCAAAGTTTATCCAGTAAAATGATTTCCCCATTATAATAACTGAGAATTTTACATTAGGAAAATAATCAGTGAGAAAAAAAAAATCACATATCTGGGAATAAAGATCACAGGACAAAAAAGTTTCTCTGAAATTAAACAAAAAAAGAAGAAGACATATTAGGCCACGAATTTAGGGAAAGATATAGGAATGACCTACAATTCATTTTATGTAAACAGAGAAGACAGCTTTGTTGGCATAATTTAATACATAGATGAGTCCCTGCATACACAGTTTTGAATTGCATGAGTGGCATGTCAAAGAGAGAGAAAGATAATATTGATAAATGCTCTGAACTTTAGAAAGGTCTTTTGTGAGTGGCAGATTTGTTTATTTGCTGTTTACTAGCAAATTCAAGGTCTGGTGACATAACATATGATGTGGGGCTTTAGATGTCTCTTTCCAGAAGGCAGCCTCCTGAACCCCTCTGGTTGTTCCCCCTCCCCACCTCCTCTCACACCCCCCCCCCCACCTTGAAGCTATCTGCTGTGTTATTTGGTTGTTCATCCAATGGGAATAGAATCTGTGTTATTGAAGAGCCCCAAATCACAATATTCCTTCATTAAATTGCTTATAGCAGAGTGTGGCTTTATTTTGAATTGGACTACTGTTACATTGATGGGATGATTATCTGACCCTAGCCCTTCTTAGGCCATCAGTTACACATCAAAGAAGTCTTGCATTCCCTTTGCCAGAAGTATCTATTGTCTTTGGGAGCTCCAGAGACCAACTTTTTTCCAGGCTTTATAGGAAAGTCTCCTCTTCTCTGTCCCAAACAACCAGCCTGAGTCTTGATCACCAAAGCCTTTTCAGCAATGGGGACTGAGAAGAAAGTCAATTTGTACTTTTTACTCAACTTTGTATTTGTGATACACGTTCACTGCAAAATGTATTCACTCTTACTGCTGAATACTCATTTTTAGCAGTTATATCACAATTATCCTCTTGCCTGTTCACAAGCATTGGATATTTCTGAGTTTGGGCTATTACAATGTTGCCAGGAACACTTGAATACACCTCTCCTGGTACCCTTGTGTAAGGATTTCTCCAGGGAATATGCCCATGAGTGCAAAAGCTGGTTATATGCTATGCACATTTCTAACCTTACTGGATATTGCTTGATTGCTCTCAGAATGTCTCTCTTCATGGTCTCAATGTGATTGCAACAGTTCCAGACATCACATTCAAACACTACAGTAGCCAGAAGAAAAGAGACATTTCTCCTGGTTCCTCTTCTTAGGAATGAGAAACCCTTTCTTGGAGACCTTCCAACCGACTGCCTCAAGGTTGTTGGTGGGATTAAATCATGCACTCATGCCTAAAGCAAACATTGGCGAACAAAACACCATGAGACCACCAAGTTCTCTCAGCTACCTCTTTGTTGTGGCAGCAGTCCTGTGCATCATGGGATACTTAGCAGTTTCCTTGTCTCCTACCTATGAGATGCCAGTAGCACCTCCCCAGATGTGAAAAAACAAAAATGCTCGATATTGCCAAATGTCACCTGGGGGACAAAATGGCCTCTAGTTGAGAACCACACTGGCTTAAACTAATCATTTGGTGAGGAATAAAATGGTGAAAATTCAACCACAGTGACCACTACAGCCCCCGAGCTAGGGTCAGTGCAGGATGCAAATGAACCTTCCAGAATCCTGTATTAAAATGCCTCCACACTGAACACCGCAGCATTTGCTAATGACTCCTTCCTAGGAGGTGTTAGATCTACAGCTGTTTCTGCTTTCAGCCTGGCAGAGGATTAATTTCAGAGTCTGGAGAGGGGCAGAAGGCACCCGTGGAAATGAGGCTACTTCAATCGTGCAAGAGAGTGCCATAGGGACTGAGAGCTACTCGTCACGACAACGGAGGCTTTTATTTCATTGTCAGGTCAAAATGTTATTGAAAATCAGGTTGTAATTTCCCTTTAGGTCCTTGAGTCTTTTAAGTTTTCCAAGGTTCTTTAGAGATCCTTGAAAATATCACTGAATGTCAAAGCAGGATGTCTCTGGTTTATTTTTCTTCTTCTCCCAACTTAGACATGGCATGGGCTAATTTTCAATCTTCTGTTTCAGTGACAGTGATATACTGTTCCTAACAGGTGGCAGAGTTACAGCTTGCTCTCTCTGCAGTCATGGACCTATTATTTTAGGGTGTCTCCTCCCTTTCTATGTCTTTTATTGAAAGAGGAGAAGGCTCATCCCTGGGGGTAGGTGCCCTCTGGCCACCTTAGCATTCCCTGAAGGCTTTTTGCCCCCCCCCCCCGGGCTTCTATCAGCTTGTAAATTTAGGGGAAGTTTTTTTTCCCCCCAGATGACATGGACTGGGGAACCCTCACACAGATAATTCTAGCTCTTTTCCCTCTCTAAGGGGTCTGACTGAGCACACTGAGGTTTCAGAAAGCTCTCATTCAGCAAGAGCTGCAGTGGATACTTTCTTAAAAAGGCAAGGACCGCCTGTTACAGCCACATGAAATGCTCCCCACTTTCTCCCACTCCTCACACTGGTCCCAAGTCAAGTCAAGCTGCTTCTGAGCTCCTGCTGTATTCCCAGCCCTGTGCTCCAGGAGCAATATCTGGTCTTTGCTCTCAAGGAACAAGATCTGATCTTTGCTCTCAGGGTAAATGGGGAGACCCTGTTAGGGATGCAAGGCAGGATGCACCAAATCTTTCATCAAATACGAGGTGCTCCTGGCATCCTGAGGAAAGAGAGCTTTGTGCTTGGGCTTTCTAGAACCAGTATTGGATGAGGTTGAAAAAGGACTAGATTTGGGACTGACAGTTTAACTGACAGCTCTCTGTCCTCCAGCTTTGTGACCTTGGGTGGCGTAGGAGGTGGCCACTTGACATTTTGTGACCTTTTGAATTCTTCCTTTTTTCATCTGCAAAGTGGGGGCAGTAGGACTTATTCACAAGGCTGATGTGTGGATAAAATGAAGTAATAGATGTTAAAGTTCCTGTTATGCTACAAGTGCAAGAAAATGATGTTCCATTTGAATTATGACCCAGGGAGTTCCCTATCCCTGGGAAAATTCAAGAAGTGGCTAGACCACAACCTGTAAGCAATGCCCACCATCATAACTAACACTCATGGAACAATGAATCACATGCCAGGCACTCTTCTCACTGTCTCACTTGTGCATTCTACAAATATGTACTAAGTACCAACTGTGTATTTGAGATGCTTTTAGGAGTTGAGGACAAAGCAGAGGACAAGACACTCAAAGCCCCTGTCCTTATGGCTCTTGCAGTCTGATGGGAGAGACAGAATTAACAAATTGCTATGTCACGAGTGACAAGCAACTGTGAGAAAAATAGAGCAGTGTAACCAGGCAGAGAGGGGCCGGCAGTGCTATTTTAAGATAGGGTGTCAGAGACATACAGGAAGTGAGACGATGACGTATGTGGGTGTCAGAAAAATGAATGCCACAGGAAGTGCCAGGGCATGGAGGCAGCAAGATGCCTCCTGTGCTGGAGGACAGTTGGAGCCATCATGGTTGAGGCTGAGCAAGTAACGCTGAGAGAGGGGGGAGATGAGGCAGGAGAGGTAGCTAGGGGCCAGAGAGGTAGTACATTTTGGCCTCAGTAAGGATATTGGATTCTATTATAAATATGGTGGGAGACCTTTAAAAGGTTGGGCACAAAGAACCATGGTCTGGCTTATTTGAAAGTGTCCCTCCGGCAGCAGTGAAGGGGTTAAGAGTGGAGACAAATATTGTGGAAGGGGACTAGTGCATGATTCGGGTGATGTGTTGCTGGTTTGGGCTAGGGCTATGACATGCAAGGTCTCCGAAATACTGATGATTTGGATGTGGGGTATGAGCACAGTATTTCGGAGAAGGACTCCGAAATACTGATGATTTGGATGTGGTGTATGAGCAAAAGACAGGAGACAGCAGTTTGGGTCAGAGCAGCAGTAGTTGCATGAACGATAGGGCCACTAACTGAAAGGAGGACCTACTGGGGGGTGGAGACACAAGGACTCTGTTTTGGCCACAATGAAGTTAAGATCCTCTTATACTTAAGCCAAGAGGTTATGTAGGCTGTTGGAGATATGAAATTAGAATTCAGATAATAAACTTTCACATAGTAACTACTTGGTTTTTCCAACACACTGAAGTATTTGCTCCTATTACGACCATTTTATAGATGAGGAAACTAGGGCACAGAGAGGTTAAGAATATTGGAACCTGGCCAGGCTTGGTGGCTCAGCCTGTAATCACAGCAGTTTGGGAAGCCAAGGTGAGTGGATTGCCTGAGCCCATGGATTCGAAACCAGCCCAGGCAACTAGGTGAGACCTCGTCTCTACAATAAATAAATAAAAATTAACTGGGCATGGTAGCGAGTGCCTATAGTTCCAGCTACTTGGAAGACTGAGGTGGAAGGATCACTGGAGCCCAGCAGGCCAACGCTGGGGTGACCATGAGTGTGCCACTGTACTCCAGCCTGGGCAACAGAGTGAGACTCCAACTCAAAAAAAAAAAAAAAGAATATTGGAACCTTTGGTAAGTTGTCTCTCAAGGAGGGGGGCATAATTGATGAATGCAGGAAGTGGGAGAAGATAAACATTGTCCTACAAAGACATCAGAGACACCAGTTAGATCAGTGACTATTTGAGATGCAGACCTCAGGGAAATAAGGGCATGGGTGGAACTTGAATTCAGACTCCCTGCTATAGCTTGGTTTGTTTGACCCCTCCAAATCTCATGTTGAAATGTGATCTCCAGTGAAATGTATGTTGAAGGTGGGGCTTAACAGGTGTTTGGGTCATGGGGTGAATCCCTCATGAATGGCTTGATACTGTCCTCAGGTAAGGAGTGAGTTCTCATCCTATTAGTTCCCCCTTGCTTCCTCTCTACCATGTGATCTCTGCATACACCAGCTCCCCTTCTCCTTCTGCCATGAGTAGGAGCAGTCTGATGTCCTCACCAGAAGCAGATGCTGGCACTTTGCTTCTTGGACAGAGGTTGAGCCAAGCGAACCTCTTCTTTATATACACCCAGTCTCAGGTGTCCCTTTATGGCAACACAAATGGACTAAGGCAGCCCCCAACAAACAGCCTTTCACTACTCCACATGGCCACCAAGCCCAGCACTGAACTTCACCACCTCTTTCCTGCCTTGGATCCTGGACAGGACCTGCTTACTAAGATGGCAGCCAAGAGGCGAATGGAAAGAGCTGTGGGATGTTCCCTGTGATTATATCAACCTCCCATATGACCCTGCAATCCCTCTACTGGGAATACACCCTGAAGAACTCAAATCACTCTATCAAAAAGATACCTGCACATGAATGTCTATCGCAGCATTGTTCACAATAGCAAGAACCTGGAACCAACCATGTTGTCCATCAAAAGAGGAATGGATTTTAAAAATGTGGTACATATACACAATGGAATACTATGCAGCCATAAAAAAGAACAAAGTCATGAATTTCGCAGCAACCTGGATGGAACTAGAGTGTATAATACTGAGTGATCTCTCACAGAAACAAAGATCTGAGCATCACATGTTCTCACTCATAAGTGGACCTTGAACAACTACCGTAATACTGTAAGAAGAGGATTGACAGTGGCAGGAAACTATGAGGGGGGAAGGGAGGGGAAGAGAGGTGGGATTAACGCTAGTCAATATCTGTCTGGGGATGGGAGCACACCCCTTATCAACAAGGGTGCCTGAATGATGCATATTTGTGTACCTAACCCTTAACTGTACCCCACAATTTTAAAATAAAAATTATGTTTAATAAAAAAATGACAATAATAAGGATTATGAGGGATGTATTACAGTTAGCCAAGTATTCCTTTTCATTTCAGGCTAAGGTCTAGTATTTCTTTTTAATGATAACCAACTCTAGTTATGGATTATGACAATTATTATACATAACTATTTCATGTTCATCTATTTTAATAAATTTTTTTAGATAAAAAGAATAGTGAATAAAATTTATTATTAGCAAACCCTAAAAAAAAAAAAGACCTCTAGAATGAGAAGGGTTTCCTAAGATCTAGAAGCCCATGAGAGCATCTTTCCTCACTGTCTTTTCTCCAAGGCAAGCTGTATCAGGAGAAGCAGTAAGCTCACTAGTAAGCAATTAGGTCTTCCTCAAGATCTAGGCTTTATTCCCTATTTTGGAAGAAATTCACACCTGCTCAGGATTCGAAAGGAAAACATTACCATGGGCACCTAAGCGAGCCTGTGGCGCTGAACTCAAAGGAGCAAATAGTAGAAGGAATACGTCTTCCATTTTACCCAAGCTCTGAAACCGCCTTTTGTGTTTCCTTTAAATGTATTCACTCTATTCATTGGACAACCATGGAAACCAGTAGCAAAGGCATTTTTATTAAGTTCTTACTCAAAAAGCTTAATCACATTTTGGCAGCTTTTGTCCTTGACACAGAAGCATATACCCTATTCTCTCCCCTCTTGCTCCTCAGGTTTGGGTATTAAGTATGTCTTTATAGGCAAGCACAGCAGTTCAAAAAGAGAAATCATAAGTTTCCTGATGCATCAGTGAGTTCTACTTCCAAACTCCTCTACATTTTTCAAGAGCCAACATCTCCCAAGGATCAATATCCCCCTTTGAATCTGAAAGCAATAATGGAGAGGACCTGTGAAATGTCATTCCTGAATAAAATATGGAATTCTCCTGTAGGTTGGAGGCATGTGTGACCATGAAGTGGGGCTCAGCAGGGGAGGGAAAGCAAGGAAGCCCCAGGAAATTGTGGAGAAATCAGAGCAGAACTGCAGCTTTGCAAAAAAGGAGCCATCAGGCCGGGGCCAAGAAGGTCCAGCCAGGTCAGATCAAGCAGTGAAACTGAAGGAAGGACACTGCAAGGGGAGTGGGGCATGGGACAGATGTGGCAGTGCAAAACAGGATGGTGAAGTGACTAAGCTGGACGATTTTAAGAAATCCTTTAAAAAAAGAATGAAGACTAAAAGGAAGAGGGGACTGCACATGTGCACAGGGTTAGTAGGGAGAATTTGAGAAATCTGGCAGACTTGGGTACCAAGCAGTGGCATGCTAGAGGTCACTCATGCTGGTGCATGAGAGCCCCTTGTCACATTTTCAGAATTTTTGGAGCCAGATGACATCAGGCTGGTTGCTGGAAATTGGTTCCCTATCTTTATACTATGAAACTTGGTAAATACCACAAATCTGGGTACCTACCCACCTTCCTGAAACCTTCAATGGCTGGATGTTGAAACTTACCAGCACACCAGTGGCTGCCACACTCCCAGGCACCCATGGCTTGATATCCGATGAACATCTGATGATCTAAAAGATCCAAATGGGGAGGTGAGTTCAACAGCCTCGCCTCCCCTCCTCATCCCCTTGTGCTCTGAAGGGGCTACACTCACGAGCATCATGGAGGTAACTGCCATCTGCCCCCCCGCCACAGCTCCTGAGTGGAGACTCCCTGTAAAAGACAAGTGGTGACCACAGTCTATAGGTCTCAAAATGGGGTCTCCTGCAACCCAAAGAGTTTAGAGGGGTGGGAGAGGAGTGTTTGACAGCTGCTCACCCCAGCCTTGGTCAAGAGTTTATGTTACTAGTTTATTTAGAATAAGAGGCTCTGACTGGACCACAGAGTTCCTTCTGGAAAATAGCAACCCAAAGAGTTTATGCAAAATAATATTCTTATTTGCTTACTAACATGGGTCAACATCACCTGGGAATTTGAAAAAAATGCAGATTCTCAGGCTTCTCCCCAGACCTGCTGAATCTGAAACTCTGGGAGGCCCAAATATCTGTGTTTCAACAAACCCCCCAGGTAATCCTAATGATTGCTTGACTTCCAGAGTCATCAGGTGAAGTAGTAGTAATGAAGGTTGGACCTAATGTATGAATTGAGACAATACATTTAAAAGTGAGGCCCAGTGTGGTGGTTCATGCCTGTAATTTCAGGACTTTGGGAGGCCAAGACAGGAGGATTGAATGAGGCCGGGAGCTTGACACCAGTCTAGACAACATAGCAAGAGTCTGTCTCTAAAAAATGTAAGGAGGACCCAAAAACCCAGGATCTATTTATAAAAAATTGTGTATTTATTCTTACAGGTTTAAACATCAGTCACCATCAAAGTACTTCCTGTTGGATGCAATACACCTATTGAGATGCTTTTTCCACTGCTCAAAGCAGTTTTTGAACTTGTAAATTTTGATGCCTTTTATTTCTTCTGCCGTTTTTTGTTTCAACTCTTTCACATCAGCAAAACATTTTCCTTTGAGGACTTTTTCCATCCAGGGAAACATAAAAAAGTCACTCCACGTGAGATGGGGTGAATAGGGAGTGTGGGGCTCAGGGTTAATGCTGTTTTTGGTCAAAAACTGCTGAACACTCAGTGCGGTGTGGGCGGGTGCATTGGAATGACTGGAAGAACGTGTCATCTGTGCCACAACTTGAGACTTTTCTTCTGCAGGTCATGACTCAAACTTCTCAGAATTTCCAGATAAAAACTTTGCTTTACTGTTTGATCCAGAGGAACAAATTCTGAGTGTACTACAAGGGGCTCACTCTCCAAAAGATAATCTCATTTTTTGGGGGAGGGACATATTTTTCAAAAAGTTAGCCTGATGTTTTAATGACAAGTGCCTATAGTTCCAGCTACTGGGAATCTGGAGGCTGAGGCAGGAGGATCTCTTGAGCTCAGGAGTTCAAGGCTGCAGTGAGCCATGATCATACCACTGCACTCCAGCCCTGGCAACAGAGCAAGACCCTGTCTCAAAATAATAATAATAATAATAATAATAAAAGTCACCACATCAGAGCAAGAAAAATTGGAAAGAAGATGGGAAGTGGAGAACAAGATGGCCGAGCAAATGGTTTGGAATAAGGTTTTTTTGGTTTTTTTTGTGTTGGGGTCTCACTCTGTCACCCAGGCTGGAGTGCAGTGGCATGCTCACGGCCACCCCAGCATTGACCTGCCAGGCTCCGGTGAGTCTTCTGCTTCTGCCTTCCAAGTAGCAGCAACTACAGGTGCATGCTACCATGCTCGGCTAATTTTTTGATTTATTGTGGAGACGAGGGCTCGCCAAGTTGCCCAGGCTGATCTCGAACCCATGGGCTCAGGCACTCCTCTTGCCTCGGCCTTCCAAAGTGCTGGGATTACAGGTTTGAGTCACCGCACCTGGCCAGGATAAGGTCTTGAACTATGTAAAGGATTGGCAGATGGGAGTGGAGCTGATTAAATGCAGTGCCAGACCTGGGTGATTCCTATGTATCACTTAATAGTTCATGCTACAGTGACATTTACAGCATCCATCCACCTACCCATTAACTGATTTATTCGTTCATTGAACAAACAACTTGAGGGATGACCATTATTCAATGGTTCTGTGTATTGTGAATGACAAGTACCATCTGAACTCAGGATGGAAACACCACCTACCTGCCTTAGCTGGGAAGGTTTTCTTTAATTTTATCATTTATTTCTTATGAGTTCTGCCAGTCATGATTCATTCCATTAGATAGAGAAGGAAATAAAAGCTCAGGAGAGTGAAGTGACTTTTCTAAGGACACACAGTCTTTCACTTTCGAGGGCAGGCTTGAATCCAGGTTTTCTGAAGCTAATTCCAGTTCCCTGTTCCCTCTGTAGCTGGGGTCTGAAGGACTGAACTTTTCCATCTTTGCTCAGTGTTTTCCCTGTGGTTTATGGCATGAATATTAACAGATATTAAACAGGACCATGCTGGGGCTTTCATTTTTGTCTAAGCACCACTTAGAGAAATAGCCCTGCCATTTCTCATTAAAGCAAGTCTCTTTTTTGAGAAACTCAAAGAGGAAATAGGACTTCAAAATTAAATTTAAAGCAATACACTACCCTCCTGGGACCCACTCCCAAGAGTCTGTGGCCTGGCATTCTTTCCCCGGACTTGACTTATTTGTGAAGACAGTGATCACCTTCTACCTGTATTTTTCTGCAGCAGACATGATTTCTGGAGGACTTTCTTTTTTTTCTTTTTCTGAGCTCGGGTCTCATTCTGTCACCCAAGCTGGAGTGCAGTGGCAGGATCATGGCTCACTGCAGCCTCAACATCCTGGGCTCAAGGGATCCTCTTGCCTCAGCCTCCCTAGTAGCTGGGACTAGAGGCATGTGCCCCCATGTCTGGCTAATTTTTTTTGTTTTTTGTAGAAACAAGGTTTTGCTATGTTGCCCAGGCTGGTCTCAAACTCCTGGACTCAAACAATTCTCCCCATCTCAGCCTCCCAAAGAGCTGGGAGTATAGGTGTGAGCCATTGCACTTGGCCTTGAAGAAACTTTTACTAACACAACAGCACACTTGAAAGATAGAGTTATATATTTATGCATAATTATGAGAGAATTATGTTCTATTAACATTTCTTTTTTGAGGCAGCATGGTGAAGTGTGTACTAGAAGGATCCAGGATGGTCTTATTTGACATCTGTTAATGACTGCTACAACCCACAGAAATAACACTGTGTAAAGATGGCTGACTTTCCTGTTTGAAACATGGGGCTCACTACTGCCCACTTTAGAGGGGTGGGAGGGGAGTGCTTGACAGCTGCTCACCCCAGCCTTGGTCAAGAGCTTATGTTACTAGTTTATTTAGAATAACAGGCTCTGACTGGACCACAGAGTTCCTCCTGGAAAATAGCAACCCAAAGAGTTTATGCAAAATAATATTCTTATTTGCTTACTAACTTAATATATGTGGGTGGCAAGACTTTGGAAATAGCCTGCATATGGATCCCAACCCAAACATTTTACCAGCTGCATGACATTGGGCAGCCTTCAATTTCCCAAAATGTAAAGAGGTAATAGTCACATTCACCTTTCTGGGTCATTGGAAGGGGTTAGCAATAATATTCATAAATATCAGAAAGTTTCAGGTACAGAATGGTTGCTAAATAAGTGGATATTCTTGTTTTTAGGATTTCCCCTCCAAGGGTTCCCAATAAACATTAAAAGCATTTTCCCCAATGAATAATGTGTGTGATAGCATTGATCAATCACAGCAGACATATGTTGTTCAAAGTGAAGCGTTTTGTTTTAGAACTTTTTTCTTTTTCTTTTTTCCTTCTTTTGAGCCAGAGTCTCACTCTGTCACCCAGGGTGGAGTACAGTGGCAGGATCACAACTCACCACAGCCTCAACCTCCTAGGCTCAGGCAATTCTGCCTCAGCCTCCTGAGTAGCTGGGACTACAGGTGCGTACTACTACGCCTAGCTAATTTTTTTTTCTTTTGGTAAAGATGAGGTCTCACTGTGTTGCCCAAGCTGGTCTTGAACTCCTCAGCTCAAGCAATCCTCCCGCCTTGGCCTTCCAAAGTGCTAGGATTGCAGGTGTGAGCCACCACACCCAGCCTAGAACGCTTCTTAAACTATGTTGGCAAGTTAAAAATTTCAGCTAACATTTAGCTCCAAAAAAGGTAGAAAGCTTGTGCAATGCCCTACTCAAAAAAAAAGTCAAAATGATATTTTTCTCATTTACATTATAGTCTCTTATTCTGCATCAGAGATAATGAAGATTTTAAAAGCATCAATAATTGCTCATATGAAATACTGCCAAGCTGTTGTTAATTTTCTCTGGTAAACACTAGCAAAATATTTGCCTGGATGATAGTACTTAAGAATTCTCCTAGTCCAAGAACATGGAATAATGGTATACCAGGCCATGCCTCCCTAGCCCCTCACAACTTCCAGTGCTGTTTCTAGAATAGCACTTTCTTCTGTAGCATGCTCTCCAAAGACACTGATTTGGGCAGAATCAGGCACATTCTTGCAAACCTCTGAGTGTGGAGACCCGCTCACTTAGCATTTACAGGTAGAAAGAAAAATGGACTTCTATGTGTCATGGGCATCACTGAGCCATTTAACTGCTGTGCTAGCCCTTGTGGTTGTAGAGAGAAATCAAAGAGACTCCTGCCTCCAAGGTCTCTTGGTGGTCAGAGGTCTACAGGCAAGTCAACTGTTGAATCCCAGAAGAGGACAGAAAGAACTCCACCAAGTTTAAGCATGAGCTTGGCAGTGTGAAAAGAAAGAACAGTTATTGTAATGGCACAGTTATAGAGGAGACCACTGGGATGATGTAACTCAAATCTGATTTCTTGATACAAAGTCATTTATTTAACAATGAAAAGTCAAAACTTCTGTTGACTGTATACTTGCCTCGGTTAAACCTAGTGAAACTCATACCATACTCTGTTTTTATCCAGTAAGTATAACACTTTCCCACACAAAGGAAGGTACAAAATAACTTTTGACAAAAGCTGAGAGAAAACCTTAGATGTTCCCACAGAAGTTACTGAAAAAATACAAACATATATGTTGTACAAGTCCATGTGTGATAACTGTCAGAAAATTGTATGATCATTTTTGTTACACCAAAGTAAAAACAAACAAAAACTCTATGGTTATAAGTAAAGAGGAACAATCCAAGTAGCTTAAGGACTAAAAGTAGGAATGGACTCAAGAATACTTTGTTGAACCCTGATGCTTGAGGGATGGGTCCTCTCAAAGGAGGTACTCATAGCCAGAAAGCCCTCAGAGACACAAGCAGTCTTCTCTCCCACCTCTGCTTCTACACGTGTCTATTTCATTCTTGTCTTTCTTCCATCTGTCCTTCCCTACCTCTCCAGGCACAGGACAGAAAATAGCTGCCCCACAGCATCTAAGTCTATCCTAAATCAACTAGGGTCCTTGACTAGACCTTGTAGAACAACAAGGCAGCTGCAGCCCATTCAGTTGGTGAGGGGGAGTTTTCAGGGAAAGTGAGTCACGACTTGGATAAAACATCCCTCATCGTGTAAAGCATGAAGTTGGGACATAGAATGGAGAACATAGGCTTTACTGTCCAGAAATTGTTCAGTAAGCAAAAGAATTCAAGTTGCACAGATAGCTATGGAAATAACAAGGTGGGAGGATTGCTTGAGCCCAGGAGTCTGAGACCAGACTAAGCAACATAGCAAACCTTGTCTCTACAAAAAATTAAAAATTTAGCCAGGTATGGTGGCATATGCCTGTAGTCCCAGCTACTCAGGAGGCTGAGGCAGAAGGATTGCCTGATCCCAGGGGTTTGAGAGCCAGGAGCTTGAGGCTGCAATGAGCTGTGATTATGCCACTGCACTCCAGCCTGAGCGACAGAGTGAGACCTTGACTCAAAAAAGCAACTAAGCCAGGCTTGGTGGCTCAGCCTGTAATCCCAGCACTTTGGGAAGCTGAGGTGAGTGGAGTGCCTGAGTCCGCGGGTTCGAGACCTGCCTGGGTAACTTGGTGAGACTTCATCTCTACAATAAATCAAAAAATTAGCCGGGGGTGGTAGTGCCCTCCTGTAGTTCCAGCTACTTGGAAGGCTGAGGTGGAAGGATCACCGGAGCCCAGCAGGTCGAGGCAGCAGTGGCCAGAAGTGGCCACTGCACTCCAGTCTGGGTGACAGAGTGAGACTCCAACTCAAAAAAAAAAAAAAAAAAAGCAACTAAAGCACCAGGCGCAGTGACTCAAGCCTGTAATCCCAGCACTTTGGGAGGCCGAGGCGAGAGGATTGCTTGGGGTTTGAGACCAGCCTGGGCAACTTAGGGAGACCTCGTCTCTACAATAAATCAAAAAATTAACTGGGCATGGTAGCACATGCCTGTAATTCCAGCTACTTGGAGGCTGAGGCAGAAGGATTACCTGAACCCAGCAGGTCAAGGCAGCGATGGCCATGAGTGTGTCACTGCCAGGCCTGACTGTCACTCAGCCTGGACGACAGCATGAGAATCCAACTCAAAAAAAAAAGCAAATAAAAAACCCCAAAATCATCACTGAGAGAGTGGAGCAGGTTAACGCAGTGGGAGGTCAGAGGGAAAGGCTCAGCCTTAGGTTGGGAAGAGAGGGAAGTTTGTAGAAGAAATAGAAATAAACTGAGCATCAAAGGAAAGTTTCAACAAATGTAGGAATGGAAAAAAAATAAAAACCCATACCCAAACGGTGAAGGGAAGTCTAAGGGGTAAGCAGACAGTATCCGCTGAGACCAAAAACTAGGTAGAATCAGGTGCTGGGAATTAACTGAGGTGGGCAGTGCCAAACAAAAGTGGGAGTAAGTTTGTCCGGAACTTTCCCTTTGTGATGCACATAAGGAAAGCTGTGGTCCCTCCAAGGCTCTGCTTTGCAGAGCTATGTAGTACCTGTTCCCCAGGTAATCTTGTCCTCTCCACTCACATCCTGACCCCGTATGACGATGCCATTCCTGTTCTGGCTAGCTAACATCTATCGAGCCGTAACCGTGTGCCAGGTACTGTGCTACCTGTATTATCTCCCATCACAGTGCAATGAAATTGGTGTCATTATTCCCATATTACATATGAAGAAACTAGGCTTAGAGAGGTGAAGCAAATCGCTGAAGATCGCGTAGCAAGTGGCGGGCATAGGTTTGTATGACGCCAACATCTGTATCTGTAATGACTATGGAGTCTGTCCTCCACGTAGTCTTTTACTTGTCAACTGGATTGTCACAAAAACTAGCATCTGATGAATCAAATTTTCTGCCTCCGCTAAGAAAATGACCTCCAATGACAGACCACTTACATTGGTTGAGGGGAATGAGCTGTGGGTGATAAATCCATACAGATTTCTGGAAAAAGTCTGGTATAAAATAAAAGACATGCCAAGCCTAAGAAAAAAACCTTCCATCAGATTTTTTGGCCTACATTTTCATCTTTTGGATCTGAGCTCTTGAAATTGCTACAGTCTCCCATGTTCATTTGCAAAACTTCTCACCACAGCATTATTACCGTGGCGAATGCTTTTGAAAGCAAAAGAGCATCTATATTTAGCACAGAAGGTCAAAAAGAAGCCTCTAAATAGAAAACTATGTGTGCTTAAACTTGTATCTCATTTAAATATGAAGATAAATCTAAACACTCTTTGGTGTCAAAATTTCAGTCTCGTAAATTAGAAACAACCACAGTAAATGCATCAGGCAGCGTTTAAGCTAATTTTTCCCCCTAATTATAAAGCATGGGTCTGAAATCATTTGCGTTGATTTACCCAATTTCCCATTGTCAAGTTCTGTGTCTATGCTTGATGTGATTATGTTAATGTGCTAATTAAGTTTGGTGTCCTTTATTGTACTGGCTGCTGCCGGCAAAACAGGAAAATGTTAAGAGAAGTATGTTTTTCTTGAATGTGGCCTAGAATAAACAGAGCGAAGACCCTGAGTGGGCAGGAAATGTTATCTTTTGGGTTGAACTACCTTAGATGCAATTTAATTTGAACAATTGCATGCATTTATGAGGTGCAAGAAGCCAATGGAAAAGGACATTCAAGCTGTGTAGCGTGACTTGCTTTCACATCAGAATGGAAGCAACAGTGTTCGTGCCTGCATGTGGGCCACAGTGTTTTTGGGAGGCACCATAGGGAGCAAACACGGAAAATATCCTGCTTGTATATTTCACCCAAGGCCACCTTTAACTCAAATTTATATTTTGCTCTATTTTTTTCTGACTCAATTTTTGCAGACATTTTCATTGTTTTGCATTTGATATTGTGTCTGATTTTCATTTTGAGATACTAGTCAAAGGCCTGGGGCCCAGGTTTGTCTGAGATAATGCATATTTCCTAAAAGAGAAAGAGTCGATTGTCTCAATTTGCAAATTAAACGATGACATGATACTTTGCTAATTTTTAATTTCATATTACCAAAAGAGCTCTTTTAGATGTAGATTTCTATCACACAACACTTTTATGCATATATTAGTTAAGCTTTTCTTGAAGCCAGATTACAATTAGAGTCATTCTTCTGAATCACTTTCAACTTAGTGTCTATGCTTTTCCTTACAGTATCAAGGTCTGGACCAACAAAAATGCAGATAATGAAGTAGCTCTCACAGGTGTCCCAGCGCTGTCTCCAAGACATTCTGCAAGACTTGATGTTGAACTTTCTTGATCTTACTAGAATGTCCATCCAAAGATTTTTAGTCTAAGTTATGCAGGCAGAGAGAATAACATGTATGCCAATGTGACAATGACCTCTCAGACTATAAGCCACTACCTGATTTCAGAGATGTGCATCCCAGAGTCCATGAGACACTGTAGCATCACTTTCCTCTTAGCGCTGTTGTGAGAAATAACCTTAGCATTGTTGTGAGAAATGGCACTTAGTAAGCCTTCAATAAATGATAACTATGAGTTGGATGGAGCTGGAGGCCATTGTCCTTAGTGAACTAACTCAGAAACAGAAAGCCAAACACCACATATTCTCACTTATATGAGGGAGCTAAACACAGGTACTCATGGACATAAAAGTAGAATAAGAGACACTGGGGGCACTAAAAGGGGAGAGGGTGGGGAGCAGGAGTGAGGGCTTTAAAACTACCTATCAGGTACAATGTTAACTATTTGGGAAATGGAGACACTGGAAGCCCAATCCCCACAATTTTATAATATACTCATGTAACAAACATGCAATTGTATCCCCTGAATGGAAAAAAAATGATAGCTACTAGTAATGCTATTCTAATGTTAGGGATGGCTTGGATACATAAATTATTGAATAATTAAGGCAATAAATTATACTTAGACTTCAGTTAAGGGTATTTTAGGAATGTTTCTGCTTGATCTCTAATCAATGGAAAATTGAGACCAAAGTTTACACTAAATTAGGCAGGTAATTGTGGGGTCTTGAGTGCCCACCTGGAATAAATATTCACCCAGATATATTGGTCATGGTTAACCCAGGTCAGTCCACCAGCAATGACTTTGGTGTATGGCTCCATTATGGCAAAATCATTGTTGTAGCCACTTTGGCTGTAGGTCCAGAGGTATAAGATAAAGACAAATTTTATGTCCTAAAAAGTAGGAACGTTTCACTACTACGTATCACTAGAATGGCTAAAATACACAACACTGATAACACCAAATGCTGGCAAGGGTGTGGGGAAACAGGAACTTTCATTCATTGCTGTTGGGAATGCATAGTGGTACAGCCACTTTGGGAGGCAAAACAAATATATTCTTTTCATTATAACCCAGGAATTGCACTCCTTGGCCTTTGCCCAAATGAGTTGAAAACTAATGTTCACACAAAAACCTGTACATGGATGTTTATAGCAGCTTTACTCATAACTGCCAATAAGTTGGAAATAACCAAGATGCTCTTCAGTAGTTGAATGGATAAAGAATTCATGGTGGTACATCCGGACAATATTCTTCAGCACTATAAAGAAGTGAGCTATTGTACCATGAAAAGATATGAAGGAAAATTCAATGCATATTACAAAGTGAGAAAAAAAAAAGACAATCTGAAAACTCTACATCTTGTCTGGTTTCAACTAAATGATATCTGGGAAAGGCAAAACTATAGAGAGAGTAAAAAAAAATTGGTGGTTGCCAGGGACTAGGGAGAGAGAGGAATGAATAAATAGATAAGTTTTAGAGTGGTGAAGCTATTCCCTATGATAATATATTAGTGGATACATCTCATTGTATACATTTGTCCAAACTCATAGAATGTACAGCACCAAGAATGAACTCTAACGTAAACTATGGACTCTCTGGATGAGAATGATGTGTCAGGTATGTTTATTGATTGTAACAAATGTACCATTCTGATGGGGGGATATTGATAGTGTGAGTGGCTACGTGTTGGTAATATGGTTGGGGGGTACGTGGGAACTTTCTCTTCTTTTCATTCAGTTTTCTGTGAACCTAAAACTGCCTTAAAATAATGTCTATTTTTTTTTCAAAAGAAGAAACATTTCTAGATTAAAGTAGACTAAAGAGACATAAAGGGCCATGATAACTAAATGCAAGTGATCCTGAATTAAACCCTGAACCAGAATTGTCTTTTTCTAAAAAGAACAATTTTGGTGTAATTGGAAAAAATAAATAAGGTTCATGGCTTAGATAATCATATCAACAAGAATTCCTTGATTTGATAATTATAATGTGATTATATAACAGTGTTCTTAGGAAATACATAAAAGTATTCAGCAGAAAGGGCAATACTGTCTCCAATTATTCTCAAATGGTTCAGAAACAATAATATAAATATAAAGAGAGGAAATGATAAAGCAAATGTAGTAAAATGTTAACATTTGGGGTGAAAGGCTTGTGATAGTTCTTTTTACTATTTTTACAGCTCTATTTTAAGCCTCAAATTATTTTAAAATAAAAAAATGAATAATTGGGGAAACAAACCACTTTGAAGGAAATAAAAAGTACATAAAGAGGGACTCATCTTGAGCCAGTGACAGTGTTCTGAAGTCTCTTCCTGACTTGTTCATGATCAACATGCATGTCATAGAATTGTAATCAATAGTGTTTGCTTTTCTCTTTCCGTCTTTTAAAAAACTGAACATTATTTCATATTAACAATCTCTGCATTGTTCAAGAGCAAAGATCTGCTGCTTTCTGGAGACATTTCAGGATCCCACCCTGTGACTGTGCCTTAGTGGTTTAGTGACATTCCTGTTGTTAAAAATGTTTATTACATCTCATTTATCATTCCTTAGTGTTTTATTTTATTCTACAAAAAATAGTGTCAGTGTTTTTACTGTTACTAATTTTAAATCCTGCCCACCCTGCTCACCTCCACCTTGTTTTTCTGCCGGCTCCAAGTCTTCCTCTAGTCATTACAAGGTGCATTCAATCAGTTACCAGTGAAACTCCAGTGACCACTTTTCAGAGCAATCAGCCTACTGGCTGCTGTCATCTGTTAGTAGATGCATAGACTTGATTTTGAATCTTGACCATGTCATTTGCTAGCTGTTTGATCTTAGGCAAGTTATTGAATTTCTCCTAGTCTCTGTTTCTGTTTACTTTGTTTACTTAAGCCCTTCTCAAAAACCTGAATGTATACCTTGCTCTACATATGTTAACCAATGTTCAGATACCAGTTGACTCTATTTTTTGTTTGTTTGTTTCCTCTGTTTACAGAAAGCCTCCTCAATCTCATTCCAATTTACTTCACTAAGTTAACAAGGGACGTTATATTTCAAGTCTCTATGCTAAAATGGGAAAACATTATCAGCAGGGTGGGCTCTATTTGGCATATATTAATACTCTGGGATTGAATGAGCAAGAATTTTGGAGTGAAGTTAATCTGGGTTCTCAAATTTAGCTATGTCATTTATCATCTGTGTTACCTTAGGCAAATCATTTAACCTCTCTGAATATTTGTCACCAGGTCTATAAAATGAGAATAATAATAACTACATTTAAGAGTTTCATTATAGCCGGGTGTGGTAGTGCACGCCTGTAGTTCCAGCTACTTGGAAGGCTGAGGTGAAGGATCACCAGAGCCCGGCAGTTCAAGGCTGCGGTGGCCAGGAGTGGGCCACTGCACTCCAGTCTGGGTGACAGAGTGAGACTCCAACTCAAAAAAAAAAAAGTTTCATTAAAGCGTTAAATTAACAGTTTTGCAATCTTGTAGTCATTTTATAGATAAAACACTGTGTATTTATGCAGACCTAGATATTCACATAAATATGCAAGTTATATAGTTGTCTATAGATTATATTATTACAGTTGGAAGTCAGTGAGACAAAAATGCTGTATAGAGAAGTCAGTGAGACAAAAATGCTATATAGGGAAGTCAGTGACTGTTTACCTCAATGAGTGACTGTTTCCCTTGATCTGAAATCTTGTTTTTGTTTTTGTTTTGCTCTGTTTTGTATTGTTTTTGTCTATTTTTAATTCAAGCAGAGTTCATCAGTTCATGAGGGACAAACTGAACTGACCTAATGCCAGTTTATTTTTATTTATTTATTTTTTAAATTTTTATTTTTTTTGACTTGGAGTCCCACTCTGTTGCACAGGCTGGAGTGCAGTGGCATGTTCACAGCCACCCCAGCATTGGCCTGCTGGACTTTGGCAATCCTTCTGCTCAGTCTTCCAAGTAGCCAGAACTACAAGCGCACGCTACCACACCCAGCTAATTTTTTTTAAAAAAATTTTATTATAGAGACGCAGCCTCACCAAGTTGCCTGGGCTGGTCTCGAGCCTGCGGCCTCAGGCAATCCACTCGTCTTGGCCTCCCAAAGTACTGGGATTATAGGCTGAGCCACTGAGCCCAGCCTAGTTTATTTTTAATAGGGAATGTAAAAGAGTGAATCCATGGGTTGATCATCTCATCATCTCTTTCGGAAAAAATCTCCTCAGGAAGTCAGATTTCAGGGTGTGTGTGTGTGTGTGTGTGTGTGTGTGTGTGTGTGTGTGGTATTGGCCAGAAGTGGAGCGACAAGAGATTAGAAAGATGGCCCTATGGCCCCCATCATTGAGTTCTAACAACCTCACATTCCCTGCATCAAGGGGGAAGAACCAGTCATGGGGTTAAGGATCACCTGAGTCCTGGACATGTTTTGTTTTTTCATGTTCCTTGACAAAGTTTTTCAGAGACTATTTTTTTCTCTTGACAGAGAATTTCTCAAGTATCTTTTCTGGTTTTTTAGTTGTGACTTGTAACAAACCTTTATTTTTGTGACTTGTAACAAGCCTTTATTTATTTATTTTTTTAAAATATGTCTTCATCTTTACAGGTCTTGTTTAGATCTTCTAGCTCTAGGGTTTTTTGTTGGTGTTTTTTTGACTGAAGAAAGATCTTCTTGTAAGTCACAACTTCAACTTCAAACAATTTTATCCATTTTGTGCTGATTTCAGGTATCTTGACTTCAGTTTCCTTTTGCTGTGGTCAGAAGTTCAGAAACAGCTTCAGAAACCATTGTGCCAATTCAGCAAACAACTACCTCTCTTTTTGAGCACCGTGAACAGGGTGACTGGGAAAACTCCTAATTAGGAATGGACCTAGACCCAGAAAAAAAGAAAAACATGAAGGTTTCAAGGCACTTCAGTGCCTGAGACATGTCACAGTCAGCAAGGCTGCTAATGTCCTGTGGTTTCTCCCTTGACCAAATTCTTATGAGTTGTACAAACTAACTACTGTACAAGAGCACTGCAGGGACCTCACAGGAGCAACAGCAGATAATTTTCACAGTGACTATTGGGATTGTCAGTGATTTTCCCATTTCAGTATACCATGAAATGAGTGTGATTTAATATATACATATTCTGTTTGAATTGTAAGTATAACTCAACTGATAAAATAGAGAGCAGGTGAGGGTTTGTGTTTTCTCCTTAGCATTTTCTTTTCTTCAATGATGCAGTATGTTAAAGGTTAACCAACAGTGGGATGGGAATGAGAAGACCCCAGTCCTGTCTTTGCTATTATCCCACATTCTTGATTTTTCTTTCTAACTAGAATTTGACTTATAATCATGTATAAGACTGAGAAATCCAGACCTAGAGAAATGTGCCATTTTCCATTTTTCATCATTGTCTGATTGAGAATACAAGGGAGCAGGGAGAAACCCTCATTCTGGCAGGTCAGGAAGGAGTGGGCATTCCCACTTTTAATCGTCTAGGAGAGTTTCCAGTCTTAAACCAGAAAATGAGGTGGGCTCTGGATTGGCTAATGGAAGATCCTTCATTCTGGGCACTGGAAGAGATTTGGATGCTTGGTCTCTTGATTTAAGACTTGGTGAAGACTAGAGTACCTGGGTGGTGAGGGGTGTGCTCTTGGAGGCAGACCAGGCAAGTGTATCAACATGCCTCTTTGCTTTTGTTTTTGTTTTGAGTCAGAGTCTCACTCTGTTACCCAGCCTGGAGTGCAGTGGCATGATCGTGGTTCACTGCAGCCTCGATCTTCTGGGCTCAGGTGATCCTTCCACCTTAGCTTCCCTAGTAGCTGGGACTACAGGTGTGCACCACCATGCCCGGCTAATTTTTAAATTTGATTTGATTTAATTTAATTTATTTTTATTTGTTTAGAGACAAGGCCTCGCTGTGTTATCCAGGCTGGTCTTGAACTCTTGGGTTCAAGCAGTTCACCTGCCTCAGCTTCCCAAAGTGCTGGGATCACACACCTGAGCCACCACGTCCAACCCCAACATGCCTCTTTGACTTGGTTTGAGTTGATTTGATTTTCAGTTGCTAGCAAGTTGGTTTTCAGCACAACTCACAGATGGATTAGCAGCACAGGGAGATGTGAATTTCTGGAGCAGTTAGCAGTTACTGTAGTCATAGCTGGAGCTACTTCTGGGTTCTGGCCCCACATGCAGGTGATGAGAAGGAATAGAAATGGGCCTTTGTAAGGGAAGAGAGCAGAGGCTGCTCTGAGGTTGATCCAGGACAGCAGCCACAGTGTTGACAGCAGTGCCCATAGAGCAGAAATTGGGCAGGATCACCAGAAGAGATGAGTGCTGACCAGGAGGGAAGGCTGAACTAGATGTGGCAGGGACACGGACAAGAGGGGTGGCAAGAGGCAACTAGGATGAATTTTTGAGAAATCCAAATTCCTTGAGGAGCACCAGAGATGCCTGGGGGTGGAAACCTTGTGCAAACTAGAGTTCCTCCTAATAGGGCAGGGGGATATTTGTATTTTACTTTGAGACAAAACAATGAAGTGATTGATCACTTCTCCTTCCCTCCAACCCACATCAATTGCTCCACCTCACCCAGGATGTTAATGCAGGACCCATTTGTTCATCTCTTACCCTTAATTTCATTTTGCTATCTAGAGACAGGGTCTCACTCTGCCACCCAGGCTGTAGTGCAGTGGCACCATCATCCCTCACTGCATCCTCGGATTCCTGGCTCCAAGCCATCCTCCTGAGTAGCTGGGACTACAGGCATATGCCAGGACACCAGCTAGTTTTTGTATTTTTTGTTGAGATGGAGGCTCAATATGTTGTCCAGACTGGTTTTGAACTCATGGTTGCAAACCATCCTCCTGCCTCAGCCTCCCAAAGTGCTAGGATTATGAGGGTGAGGCACTGAGCCCAGTCTGCCTCCCTAATACATACAAATAAGCAGCGAGAATGAGAATGTTTCGAAGGTATACCTCTAAATTATGTACGAGATGGTTTTTAGAGTACACCTCTAAAATTCTATGACTCTGTGTTTAAAATCGACAGGCATTCAAAAGACCAAAATCTAGCCCCTCAATGACTTGGATTGATTGTTCGCCAAATAATTTTTCTTAAACATGAACATGCTTCCCTAAAAGTGCAACCTACAGGAAGAGAAGTCGTCCTCACTTGTCCTTTGTTTGTGGTAATTTGCATGCTAACGGTTGAGTAGTCCCAGACCAGTCGGTTGGATAATGAGCTTGGTCAAGCCTTGTTGTTTCAGGGAACCATTGTGGATGCCAATGGAATGTTGAATATCACTTGGAGAGAGAGATTAATCATTAGCAAACCCCACCAATCCACTTGGCATTTCTAAGCAAAAAATTACCTCTTTATACAGAACAGAAGAAAAGATCAAATGCACATACTTAGCATTATTACCCCGCTCAAATGTCCCGAGCATTATATTATGCTGAAAAAGATTGTTCTTATTTGTGAGGGTGGTTTCCAAAATGGATTAATACAACAGGAAAGTGGCCGGTTATTAAAATCTGAATAATTTCATATATATGGCACTTCTTCACTAATCAGACCAAGTGAAAAATGCCCAAACAGGAGAAATAATGGTGTGAAAATGATTTGAAAGTCAGAAGTTGCTGTAGATAAAGCATTGCCATAATTACCACTAGTAAATGGAGTTACTGAAATCTTTCTTATGGACTGGGAAAACCATGAACAAGGCACTAAGTACTGAGCAGAACATCTTTTTACACCCTTATTTCCCTCTAATTCTCCAAGCGTAATTGATTAAGCTTCTAATATGAATCAGAATTACAGCAGGAAATTAAAAATTTTTAAAAATAGCTAATAAGTATTAAAGGTAGAGAGTCACTGGGACTCCTAACCTTGGAAAGGTCGGGCTGTTACAGACATGTTGTGAAAGACACAAACAGACAGAAACATACTGGTTATGTGACTATTGATGTCTGATAAGATACCCAGTCACTCATGCCATAAATATTAGAAAGCTTCATATGGCTCAGGCTATGAGCTGTGTACCAGGGAGAGAAAGCAAAACAAGATGAAAGTAGTAGCTCACTGCTTAACAAAATAAACTTTAAAAAAAATCAACTCCAGCACAGAAAGATGTCTGTAAAATAAAGAAAAGGGGAATTTGGAAGTCCTATCATGGAAGAAGCCGCGCACATACTGCCTGGAAGAGAGGAGGCAATCAACATGCAGTTCCTGATAAATGAGGAGTTGACTGGAGAAAGAGACATTTGGGCAGAGGAAATAGCATGGTGTGTGTAGGAAATGACACATAACTGAATCTTATCAGAGCACAATTGGGAGAAGAGTGGGGAATGCATGTCAAGAGGTAAAAATGGACAGGAAGTTGGAATCAGAGACATGGGGGATCCTTGCAGAGCCTTAGCCCTTGGACTGATTTATACATTGTGTGTGTGTGTGCTTGCTAAATCAGTTTCTGCGTTTATCTTTGCTCATTTTTCCCCTGCTGTAATTTTTTTCCCACTCTGACAGACATCTATGGAAATGTCCTCTCAACCTGTGTCTCCGTCCTACTGAGCTCTGCTTTTCTGAGGCTCCAGCCTTAGAGTTCCATCAGGGTTTGCTTCCTTTTCACATGATCCTGTCTCCTCTCCTGAACTGGGACAGTCGTGTCCCCCTAGGCATGGCTGGTCTAGGGGTAGGCGGTTGACCCCAAACCAGGGTTCCCTCAACCTTTCCCTGAGATGCCATTCTTTCCCCGGAATGGAGAAAGAGATGGAGCCCCTTTCTAATATCTGATAAGATAGCCCATCATTCAAGCCATAAACAGGAGACTTCATATGGATCAAGTTTCATATGGCCTAAGACAGTTGCCATTCTACCTGTCGGAAGCTATGTCCTTCATCATGTGGAGGAAGGTGAGTGCAGAGAGAGAGTGACACAAAGGAAAGGAAAGGGGGAAAATACACATGATGAGTCCTGGTGACATTCAGATGCCCTTCTGACTTCTAACTTCATCCCTGCCCTTCTGTGTTGGGTTGTTAGACCCAGATCCCTTCTTTGGGTTACCCAGGCATCTTAGTAATCTGGCTACTTTGAGCGAATTTGAGTTGGGGATCTTTCATGTACAAAATACAAAATTCTTATTAATTGGCCCCAAGTTTTTTGAGCTAATTTATTTTCATTAATTGTTTAATGATCAGCCAGACTCGGTGGCTCAGCCTGTAATCCCCTGCCTATGGGAGGCTGAGGTGAGTGGATTGCCTGAGCCCGCGGGTTCGAGACCCGCCTGGGCAACTTGGTGAGACCTCATCTCTACAATAAATCAAAAAAAAATTAGCCGGGCATGATAGCGCGCGCCTGTAGTTCCAGCTACTTGGAAGGAGTGAGGTGGAAGGATCGCCGGAGCCCAGCAGGGGAGGAGTGGCCACTGCACTCCAGTCTGGGCGACAGAGTGAGACTCCGACTCAAAAAAAAAAAATTGTTTAATGATCAAGTACTTGCAGTTGGTGAATTTTTCTTTGCATATAGATATTGGTATAGAGGGTCATCATGTTATTTTCCAAATTGTCAGTTGCTTTTTTTTTTTCCAATTTGTCCCATCTCATTTTTGGTTGTTGCACGTACCTTATCTCTCTGACAATACCAACAAATACACTATACCAACAAAATGCCAGATAATGTTCTAAGGGTTTTTTACAAATGTTAACACATTTAATTCTCACAGAAACCCTATGAAGTCAGTACTATTATTATCACTACCTCTTACAAGAGGAAACGGAGACACAGGGAGTTTAACTCACACAGATGGTAAGTAGCGTTGCTGAGATTTGAACAGGGGACTCTCTGGCTTCCAACCCCCTGCTCTGAGAGCATCTTAGAGTTCAAACTGCGATGTCATCACTGATCTGTGTGGTACAGAAGGCCAGATGCCACTAGTAACCAAGACAGCCAGAGAACACAGCAAAAGGTTCAGGGCAAGTATGTGCTATTTCAACACCCAAAGAAGGTCAGGCCTTAGACACAGCATCCAGGAGACAGACATGGCCAGGAAGAAAGATTATGCCTATAGCATTATGATTTATTCAGTGTCTCCAAACCACTGTCATGGCTAGTTGTCTTCCTCTTGGGGCTGTGTGATTTGGGCCCACGCTTAGGGGAGGAATAAGGAGAAGAAACGTGGAGCAGAGTCTAGCAGTCCTCCTTAAATTTCTAATAGTTTTTCTTTTACACATCTTAACACCATGTTACTTGATTTTGATTCCTAAGAGTTCACAGGTGGTATATTATTACTGTAGATATGCTTATGTTTGTTATATTGTTCACTTTAGATTGTTTCTTTGTATCCATGCAGCAAGGTCAGAAATTTACTCATACCATACCCATTTGAACGAAATTAATTTAACCTTGAAAATCAATGGTATTTCTTTGGTTTGCATTATCCTTTTTAGAAAGCTCAGCGTCTTTCAGGAGAATGCACAGTCATTCTGAAGTTCCTTTGCTGCCTCTCCTTGCTCCCCTTCAAGGTGGTGTCTAGGTGATCATGAGAGGGTGGTGGGGAAGAAGGGAGCCTTAGAGCCTTGTCACCTCCATTCTGAGTGGCTGGGATAGTCATTTGGCTGGTGACCATCAAGACATCTTTAGGAGGAGGATTTGCACAGGAGCTAATGTCTGTGGCCCTGGTCTGGGGCCTCCTCCTGGCTCCCAAAGGGGAACAGCCAACAACTCCCCTGCTTTTGGCTTTTCCATCAGCTGGTTTGATATGGAACCTGGGCCCAGAATATGCAAATCAGCACATGGGTCTGCCTGCCTGTTTCCCCTCTCTCCCTCCCTCCCTCCCTCCCTTCCTTTCTCCCTTTTCTCTTCTCCTCACTCTCCATGAAGGCAAACTGTGATGAGCTTCCCCTTCCCATGACTCGCTCAGACAGGGACTTGCTACCCTTCTCTTCCCTCTGGAATACTGTATAAAGCCTCTTAAGTATACAGAGCACATATATTACCTCATTCAAATCAATCTTCACTATAACCCAGCACAGTGGGTAACATCATCCCCATTTTCTGGGGGAAGGGGGTCAAAGTGAGACTTCAGGAAGTTTAACAAACTTCCAAGGATAATAAAGTAAGTGACAGCAAAAACCTGCACCACACTTTTTGCTTCAAAGGCTAGTGGTTATGCCTTTTTTGTATAAACCTAAGATCTCATCTACCTCTGATATAAATCTAGAATTCTTAGTGTAAAGGAGAGACTCGGTTGTGAGGAAGGTGGAGGAGGGCGGGGCTACCTAGACAGAGGGTCTGTGGACCATTGATTGTGTAGAATTAAAGATAAGGAGCAAGGATTGGAGATAATGGAGACCTATAAGCCTTTCTTTCCAACAAAGAAAGAGATTAGAAAGAATGGAGGAGGGAGGATTGAGAGGAGAAGTTAAAGGGAAATTAAAATGCTTCAAATCATTCTATATTACACAATAGAAGTCCTTTGTCTCTAGCGTTAGGACTTAAAGGGATATGAAGTGGAACTGGGGTGGTTGCTTTCTCCCTCTATGTTAAAAAAAAATAAAAGGCTCTGGGACCCTGGTACTTATCAACACTGTGGCTGGCCAACCCTGGCCATTTCCGGGAGTACTGTGCCCAGAATCGTGTGCTATGGGGCCAGTGGGTCTACGTTAATTTTTTTTTTTTTCCAATTCAACAGACTCCTTTGGAATTTAAGAGTTCTAGGTTGTTTAAAGGTTGAGTGGAATTCCTGAGCCTATGTTAACTGGTCACAGTCTACTAACTCTCATAATTAGCACGAGACCACTGTATTGTGTAAACGCCAGCCACTTGGTATTCAAAAATGACTAACCGCTCCATTTCAGACTGTTTACTTAAGAGGGGGAATTTCATCCACAATCAGTGTTTCTGGGAACTTAACCTATTTAATTCTGAGAGACAAGCCAGAGAAGATGAGTCACTCATTTCTCTACCCCTTCCTGACACCTGCTTCCCCATCCCAGCCACCACATCCCAGCATTATGGGTAATCCAGTTCTAAGTCTTGTCTGGCTATTGAATTGCATGACCTTGGGAAAGTCACTCGGCTACCTTGAGCTCCAATATCCTTACCTGCAAACCCTGTGGGGCAGAGTTGGGTGATGTCAAAGGGCCTTTCAACCTCTGAAGTGCAGCAATTGAGGAGAAGATGAAATGTCTCCTTTGTGAAAATCTAAACCTATTTATTACTTACCAAAAACCACAGCATGTCACACACCAAACAGATGATGGCAAGTGTCCTAGCCTCTAGCAGTTGTCCACATGTCACCTGTCCTTTATTGCAATGGACAAGTGCAAGAAGAAGGAGGCTTGTGCAAGACCCAGTATTAAAGATCTTGGCAGAGAAACATTTTAAAAAGTGGGCAGAAGGCAACAATACAGTAAGAAAGTACAAATTGTCAACACACATGCATGATTTAATGTGTATGTGGCCAGGTGTGGTGGCTTGTGCCTTGGTGAGACCTTGTCTCTACAATAAATCAAGAAAAATTAGTTGGGCTTGGTGACACATGCCTGTAGTTCCAGCTACTTGAAAGGCTGAAGCAGGAGGATCACCTGAGCCCAGCAGGTTGAGGCTCTGGTGACCATAAGCGTGCCACTGCACTCCAGACTGGGTGATAGAGTGAGATTCTGACTCAAAAAAAAAAAAATGTTATGTGCGTGTAATAGTCATGTCATCAAGTTCACCACAATTTCGTCTATCGGGGAGGATATTGGAATTATAGTTGGAGACAAAAAGAACCATATGTACTAAACTCATACATAAAGACCAAGGAGAGCACTTGCTTTAAGAGGTGTGGAAAGTTGGAAGATGGAAAAATCTTGGTGGGATGGGGGGCAGGTATACTGAGTGCTGTGTATGAATGGATCAACAGAGACAGAATGGCCTGTGGGCAGCAGGGCCAAAAGGGAACTCTGGGCAGCAGAGACATGTGACATGAGTTTTACCTTGTTTGATGTGGCATGGGAAGGGGGCAGGAGGGGTGGGACCTCCTCTTATATTTAGCCTAAGAAATCTTCAGTTAAGTGTGTGTTGTTTATTAATTAAGTGGGTATTTGAGTGTGTTGCCTTTTGGGGTGTATAGAAGAGAGGTTGTGTTCTCATTTGACTTGCTCTTGGGGAAATGGGACCAGTCTACTTTGATATGAGGCAGGAGGGGGCCACAGATGATATCTGGGTTGATATTTCTCCCACCACCCCCCCCCCCCCCCCCCACACATCATCATCTCTGTCGGGACCTGGCCTATTTTGTGGCTGTATGCACACCTGCTTTGTTTTTCATTTGAAATACCATATCTTTCACTTCTCTACAACCTGCTCATGTCTCTGAAGTCTACTTTTTGTTTTCCCTGATCATTCCACTCCTCTCTCCCCTTATTCATTCAGCAGTGACTACAGGCTGGAGATGTTTCTGGGAACTTAACCTAGGGTTCTGCCCTGAGCCCCCCAAGGCAGCTGTGTGCTTCTTGAGGCGGATACCTTGTTTCACTCCTCTTCACCCTACCCCTGGACTAGTAGCCCTTAGAGGGCCGAGCTTCCTATGGCTTCCTTTCCATTGTATGCCAAACACCTGGCTTTGTGCCTGGCACACAGCAGACATTTAAGGCTTGTGGAATTGATAAACTATTAGATCAGTAGTGACAAATACACCTAAAGATAATGCTTATTTGAACAGACACCCCAAGCATTGTTTCCCTACCCTCCTCCCCAAATGCTTCTTTGGAAGAATTAAGGCAGACTGATGATTCTGCAAACATATCTGTGTTTAGGAGCCTTCTTCCCTTACTGGGCTCTCACCTAGGATGTATTTATCTTTCATCTAACCTTTATAGGGGACCATGGTGGTGATGTTTTCTTCCCAAGTGCCATGAGCTCTCAGGAATCGTAGTGTCTGGTAGAAAACAACCCCTACAAGCTGTCTGCAACCTAACTTTATCAGGATACGCAGATGAAAACATTTTAAATAATCTTTTAAAATCCTCATTTGGCAGTGTAAATTAGGCTCTTGCAACGCCCTCAGGTAACAGCGAGAGACACCCCAAGAAGAAAGGTAGGACTGAGCGCCCTACTCAAAGTCAGGTCATCCACAATCTCCTGGGCCCGGCTTCCCGCGCCTGGGTTTTTGCCAGTGCGTTCTGAAGCCCTCTGAAACTATGTGCGGCGGTGGCCTCGGAGGTGCCCGTGGCCTTAGGAATTTCTGGGCACCCAGAGCGCCCCCACCCCGCAGCACCGGCCCCGTCCTTGGCCCCGGGAGCCGAGCGGCGCTGCTCTGGCATGCTAAGTGGGCAGCACTGGGGCGCCTTTGTTTCCCGCGGCCGTCTCCAAGGACCGGCTTCCCTCTGCATCTAAATGGGCTTCTCCCCCACCCGCTGCGCCCTAGTCCCCGGCCTGGGGACGGCACCCTGGGTGACGCGTCCCTGGACACCTGGGG
>NW_007255790.1:239508-274709 GCF_000164805.1 Carlito syrichta | reverse complement strand
TCTCTGCTCCCAGCCCGGTCCCCGGTAGGCGCCGGCCCGGACCCGCGGGCCTCGAGTCCTCGGGCACCTCAAGGGCCCGCCCGGGAGCCCCCAAGTTCTGAAAATCACCACCTTTGCCGCCCCCGTCCCACGCATTTTTCTCTTCCGGTGCCGTCTTTTGTGGCATCGCCGCGTCAGTCAGTCCCCTGGCGGGTGCAGGGTTCCGCGCTGACGGAGGGAAAAGTTTGGAGCCAGGATTCAACAGGGCAGAACTCCCTGGATTCCCCCTTGCCCGCCCCGCCTCCCACGCGCAAGTCCTTTGCGCCCTCTAAGACTGGTCACTGTGTATCGCGACAATTCATGGACCCAAAAAAATCCAGCCTGTAGTAACGTAGCGTGGAGCATCCCTAGCCCTGCCCTGGCCACATCCTCTGCCTTCTGGCGCTGACCTGTCCTCAGGGTACAGTCTGTGACAACTGTGCTCATTCCAAAAGATTTCAAAAATGAAGAGTTCTTGATCAAGTGGTAGTGTTTACTTGTTTGGGTATTGTAGCAGGGAGATTCTATTTTAGTTGGGAAGCTTCCCTACCCCATAAGCAGGACTGGCTGCAGGGTGTCCCAGAAGAGGAAGGTGGACATCGAGGCTGGTACAAAGTTTTGAGTGTTGTGCAGTGACTGCTGTAGGCACCTCAGGTTGCTAGATCGCTGGGCAGGATGAAGGGTAAGTCTCAGAGGACAGCCCTCAGGAAGTTCCCAGCAGTGGGTGGTCATGTTTTGAGGGGGTAGAGGTAGGAGGGATGGAGAACCACAATGCCTGGCAAAGAATAGTGTCATCAGAGAATTAGGAGCAAAGGATCCTTTCCATCTAAGGTGGTCAGGGAAGGTTTTTGGAGACTGGCCATTTTGGCTGGACCTTGAAGAACTGGAAGTTTCAAATATACAGAGCCAGGGGCTGAGAGGAATTGCTGCATAAGTGATGGTGTACTTATTGTAAGCATGCTTGGAAGTCAGTGAGTGGTTTGTGTACTGGGGGGCCTAAGAGGCAGGAGTGGGATTGAACAATGAATTGTTTAGATGTGGCTAGGCTCTAGAGGGCTTTGAAGGACAGGCTGAGGAATATGGGCTTTCTCCCTCCACATCAAGAGAGAATCTTCAATGGTATTGAACAAGGAAGTCACATGGTCACTTTTTCTGGAAGATTGACTTGTCAGCCATGACTAGGAAACATGGAAAGGAGGGAGAAAGACTGGAGGCAGGGAGGCCAGGATGAAATGAGGTGGGTGCTGGAGAGGCCTGACTTAGCAACAGTGGCTTGGAACAAGAGAGTGAGGAACTCACCATCGGGCAAGTGGAAGAGTTCCAGACATGATTAGTTCCAGACACTGATTAGCTATCGGGTGAGGGGAGAGGAGGAGCCCAGGAGAGAGGGGTAAGGTGTCCATGGAGACACCAAGGCAAAAAGCCTATGTAATTCCAAAGAAGAAGGTTTCATTAGTAGAAATAGAGAGTCTTTAAACCAGGAGTCCGCTGCCCAGACCCTGAGTAGGAACTTGACTGGTTTGAAAACACAACTGTGTCAGTTTGCTTGCGACTGAAGCTGCAATTTCAAACCCTTCAGCAACTCTATAATCAATAGGAAGTTGATCGATTTAAATGTTATGAAATTAGAAAAGGAAAAGAAGTTACAGATATTTTAGTCCAATATAGGCATATATTGGGAACAGGAATAAAATCCCTGGTGATTTACATAATTTATATACCATTACATCATTGTGTAAAAAACTATTTTGTCCATTACATTGTTCTGTAAGATATATGGAATAAAGATGAGGCACCTACCTGACTTGGGGCCTGTGCCTTGGACTTTGGGAGGTTTGAATGGTGCAAATGCGGGATATTGTTTGTGTTGTCAACACCTGGCCAGCTTGACAGATGGTGACATCCGTGTCTTTTCTCTATTGACAGAGATACCGGAGCTCTTGAGCATGGTGATTATTTCTTAAGTGAAAATTCCTTAATGTGACCACCTTTCCTCTCCATCATCATTTCTTTTACCAATCCCCCAGGGTCATACTCATCTGTGAGGGTGTATTGCTCTTGCCCTGTGTGAATCTAACTTCTTTAGGGGAGAGGATTAATCTCAAGGGATGTAGCGCAAAGTTTGAGCCAAAGAGAGATATTTCAGATCCATGCACAATTAACAACAAAAAAAGGCATGGCACTTGAGCTTGTTACTCAGTCTATGTCTCTTGGGCAGAAGTCTGGCGACATTTCTTTGAATTCCTTTTCCTACCTTCCTCCTCTCCCCAGATGTTGTTGCTTTGCAAAGAATAAGAGCTTGGTAAACACAGCCAAATGGACCGGGAGGCACCAGGATTTATTTCTGCTGCTAGTTTGTGCCCAGGGTACAAAGGCCACAGACAGTCACCTCTCCACCCCCACCCACTTATTCCTTGTTTTTTTCTAGTTGGCCATTGCTCACCAGCAGAACCATCTGCAAGGACACTGTTTTGTGATGTGCAGTGGGGGTGGGCTCTCTGGGGCCTAGGTGATGACAGAGGAAGTTGGGGGTCTTCACATTCTCATGCTACTCTGTTGATATGAGCCTGGTTCAAAGCTGTAATCCACTCCTTATAGGTTCTCTGCTTGGCTTTTAAGTTAGGATTCTACCAGCTACTCTGGGGGAGAAAGAAGGATTTGACTCCCAGGTTTTTCCTCATAGCTTCTCCCCATGGCAGTCTTGGGTGTATTTCCCATCTCCAGTGGCCCCTGGTACCTCCCTACTTCTGGGTCATTTCCTGTCCTTACATTAGTCATCAATACAGTTGTATTGACTGAATTATTCTATTCTCTCTGGCAAGGGATGGCATAATGTCCTCTAGACTAGAGAATAGAGTCATAGAATCTTCTGTTCTCTGTGTGTGAGTGAGTGTGTGTGTGTGTGTGTGTGTGTGTGCATTTGTTTTGCTACCTTTTGAGAAGATATTTAAGCATTTCTGATTTATATGAGATAGTGAAGACTTGAATTGGTTACATGCCTGGAAGAGTATCTGCAGCTGAAATGGCACAATTAAGACAGGGACTGTTTCCCAAGATGCCATTGTGCCATCTTAATCTTTTGCAATTTAAGCACAAGGGAATCAGGTGCAAATTCAGACCAGTAATCCTTAGGAATTGTGCACTGTATGGACATTCCTTGAAATGAGTGTTTGCAGAGTATTTAAGAAGGCTTACATATTTTAAAGAGATTCGAAAGTATGTTTTAAGAGATTTAGAATTCTACCATGTTTTTCTGAAATCAGTTTTTAGACTTTTTCCCCTTTTCTGGATTTCTGGTCTTTGACATTCTACATTTGTAATTGACTGTATAATATGGGAAGATTCTGTGGGCAAATCGCCTTGGATGGAGGGATTTTGGATCAGTTCAACAAACATATTGAACATCTTTGGTAGGCCAAGCACTCTGCAGGGCACAGAATAATATGAAGATGAGGAAGTAAGTTTCTTGATCTCAGGGAATTCCTAATCGAACATGGGCGGCATAAATAGACTAACTTTATAACAAAAGGTGGAATAAAATGAGTGTTGGCTAGGTGTTAACATATCATGATGGGGAACCACAGAAAGCCTTGTGGGGAGGTAGCTTCTGAAAGTGGACCTTTTAAAGAAAGAGATTTTGACCCACAGAGAATTTAGGAAAGTCATAATGAGTTGGTGGATGGAGTGGGGGGTGGTGGACAGATTTGTGAGAGTATGGGGTACTGTCAAGTAGTTGTCTCCTCACTGCTCTTAGGAACTTAGCTGGTCACCCAAGAATGTGGGGGTAGATTTTGAGTTTTGAGGCCTATGTGCTGTGCTTGCAAGTTGTCCAGCCTCATTGGAGCTGGAACACTCAAACTAGAGGAAAATACTATTCAGCCCAATTTCTGCACATGCTGTCTTTCATTGACTATACGAACCCATCAATTGCAAAACACATCATTATCTTACATACTTCAGAGAAAAGACCTGCTACCAATTCAACTCTGACACATTTTCAATTATAAAGAACACTTCAATTTCAGTGAGGTTAACAAATATGCATGTCAAAATCAGAAAAATACCATACATTAAGAAAAAGTTCATTTGGCTGTCTGACCACCTACATCTAAAACACATCGTCTCTCCTTTTCAATAATAACAATAATAAAACTATAAAGTTTATCATTTAGACATGTGGTGAGAAACCCAGTAATGAATTGATGACCTTTTGGCTTCTATTAAAAGAAAGAAAAAAAACCAGAAAATATACAGAGATTTCACATTTACCCCTGACCCTGACACATGTGTTCCTCCCCCCGATCAACATGCCCCACTGTAGTGGTGCGTTTGAAATATGTATTGATACATCATTATCACTCGAAGTCGATAGTTTACGTTAAGGTTCACTTTCTTTTCTTTTTTTTTTGAGTCAGAGTCTCTGTGGTGCCATTGTGGCTCCCTGCAGCCTCGACCTCCTGGGCTCAGGCAATCCTTCCGCCTCAGCCTCCTGAATAACTGAAATTACAGGCTCATGCCACCACTTCTGACTAATTTTTTGATTTTTTTTTTTTTTTTATAAATAAGATCTCATTATGTTGCCCTGACTGGTTTTGAATTTCTAGACACAAGCAATTCCTCCACCTCAGCCTCCAAAAATGCTGGGATTATAGGCATGAACTACCGTACCCGACTGGGAGTCACTCTTGATGTTGTACATTTTATAGGTTTGGACAGAGGTGCAATGACACATGTATTCACAATTATAGTATCATACTGAGTTTTTCCTCTTTTTTAATTTTAAAGATGTGGGGTATAATTCAGGGTTGGTACATAAGTGGTCATTGTACCGGTGAAATTTGGCTCTTCCATTGGTCTTCACTTCGCCTGGTTTGGGATCAGGTACCCTTATTAATGTTATGTGAACCCCCCATCCCCTGACAGTGATCCACTATTGTCACTCTCTTTCATGTATTATTATGATAAGTGTTCAGGGTCCACTTATGAGTGAGAACATGTGGTTACTCAGTTCTGTGTTGCTGTGATCACTGAATATGATATATTCTAAATCCATCCAAGTCCAATTATGGCTGTGTAATATTCCATCGTCATACTGAGTATTTTCACTACCCCCAAAATTATCTGTGTTCATTCCTGCCATCCCCAAATTCTTGGCAACCACTGACCTTTTTACTGTCTCCATAGTTTTGCCTTTTCCAAAATGTCATATAGTTGGAATCATGTAGTATGTAGCCTTTTTTCACTTCATACTATGCATTTCAGTTTCCTTCATAGCTTTTAATGACTTGATAGCTCATTCTTTTTACTACTGAAGTACATTCCATTGTCTGGATGTACCAGAATTTATTATGTATCCATTCACCTACTGAAGGGCATCTTGGTTGCTGCTAAGTTTTGTTAATTATGAATAAAGCTGCTATGAACTAATATTTATTGGGCAACTACCAGATGCTGGGTACTGATCTCAGTTCTGGGGTCACAGTGGTGAGCAAAATAAGTTTATCATGCCATCATGCTGTTTATGAGCGAGACAATAGTCATAAGAGCCACACAAATAGGTTAGTTATGAAATGCATGAATGATGTAAAGAATGATCCTGTGCGATGAAATACCCAAGAGACCTGATTTAGATTGGAGAATTGGCAAAGGCCACTTGAAGTCAGTGAAGGTTTCCTTGAGGAGTGCACCTTGAGTCAAGCTCTCAGGAATGCTGAGAAACATGTGAGGAAGGCCTTAAGGTTGGGAAGAGTAGGGTACATTCGAGGAAGCAGAACAGGGCAGCGTGTCTGGAGAACTAGGGTGGGATGGGGGGCAAAGGTAGTGTGAGAAGCTGGGCTGTGGGTAGACACCGGCTCATGGAGGATCCCAGAGATCAGGTTAGGGGCTCATACTTCATTTTAAAAGCAGTGGAAAGCGGTTGAGGGGTTTTGAGCAAGGGAGAGACGTGATCTGATGTACACTTTCAGATGCTCCCTCTGACTGCTGTAGAATGAGCCTATTGGAGTGAGGCAAGAGGAAAAGCAAGACTCCAGCTAGACAAGGCTGACTTGGGCCAGGGGTTGAGATATATTTAGGTCAAGGAAGCCATGCCAGGTAACTCTGAGGTCACCAGTTATATCCTTGTCCATCCTTGCATTTGGGCAGAGTACATCCTGCTTGGGGTAGAATCATCATGACTATATGGTAAGGTGTTAGGGGAAGAGTCATGGTTGCCTCCCAGCTTTCTGTCCTAGCACCTGGGTGGTTGGGAGTGATGGGAAGACAGTGAGGTGCAGGTGGTGGCCAATGGGGTATGCATGAAGCTTCAGTGTTGGACAGTTGGATTCAGGTACCCATTGGATATGCAAGTAGAGCTGTTGGGGATGCCACAGAGATCTGGGCTAGAGAAGGAAACCAAGAGGATTGTTAGCAAGCCTCTCACCAGGTTCTCTAGGTGTTTTCCTTGGGGGAAGTTAGATGACAGAACATAGCGCTCTTGGTCCAGTACCTTAGTTCCCAAGCAGTGCCTCCATTTCCTGCTTTATTGTCTGTCTCTACTGAGATCCACTAAGATACAAGGTCATGAGGAGATTATCTCTGCCTCTTTTCCAGATCCACTAATCCACTCATTTTCATCTCTTCATCAGACATCTCTCTATCTGTATTTCAAATCTATGCTGGGCTGTAATATGAGAAAGGAATGTCTGATAGTCAGAGTTGCCCCATATTGGAATCTGAGGCCTGGCGAGGCCATGAAGTTTTCAACTGGAAGCTGGTGGCAGCAGCTAAGGAGTAGGTTAGCCTATTGGACTAGGTCACCACACAGAACTTTTTGTTCAATGACAAAAAATCATTTCCCATTTTTAGTCAAGCTCCTTCCCACTTGAGGGCTTTGGCTTGTGCTGTGTCCCTCCTCTTGGAATGATTAATTGCTCACCTGTTCCTCCCTTCCCTCCCCATGCTGTCATCCTCACCCTCAACCATCTCCCTGTCCAATTCCTTTTTACCCTTCTGGTCTCAGCTTGAAGTTTTTCTCCAGTAGGGACACTTGTCCTGGTCCCTTTATCCAGGTAAAGGGTACCTATCATGTATTCTTCTGGGTTCCATAGGGCTGTACTTACTTTGCCTGGGGAGCTCTTCTCCTCACCGAGAATTAACTGCGTCCACTGTGTAGTTATTTGATCAGTACCATCAAATGGGACGGGAAGCTCCACGAGGGCAGGAAACACGTCTGTCAGTGTGGCAGTCCTAGCCCTTATCTGCTCAGCTCCTGTAGGGTAGACATCCAGTAGGGTTTATCTGCTCAGCTCCTGTACGGTAGACATCCAATAGGGTTTTCTTAATGAACAAATGGATGGATGCCAGGGAAATGTCTTATATTTTTGTATGTGGCTGCCTTCAAGTGTCTCCCTTGAAGAAAAGAAAGCATATGCCCTGTATATGTGGGTCTCTGCAACAAAATGGGCCAGAGCTATCTAACTTAGGTTCTGACTTTTATTTGTGGTAACTGATCTGAAAATCCTACCAAGATAATCCCTACCCAAACCAGTTCTTCTAGACTTTATAATAAGGTAGAGGAGCCTTGGACACACAAACCTTATAATTCTTCCCAGAAGGAGGGTAGGTCAAACTGGTAATCACTTGGAGACTGGCTGGTAGTAGTAGAAAGTTCCTTGTTAAAGTCCCAATAGGGTCCCCTCAGAAGGCATCCTCTCATTTATCACCTTCTGCATAGTGTGTGAAACTGTTGCCGTGGCTTGCTTAATTACCAGCAGTGACTGATAAGGTGGACTCCAGGCTGGCTTTGAGATTCAGCCACCCTAACGGCATTCAAGAAGGCAGCAACAAGGTCAAAGGATACCTTCGCTGCCCTTTCATTGAATGGTGCAGCCTCCAGAGTTGGAAGCTGAGGGCCCTTTGCAGATAAGCAGAGACCTTTTGGCTGCCAAAACTGTAACAATTTCACCATTTTTCAGGCAAATCCACAAAAATGCCAGAATGTTTACAAATCAGTAGTTCCTGCTTTTGTAGGTTATAAGGAAACATGGGGTGTCTTTTACTGGTTGCTTTATGAGACCAGTCACAGCAGAGCTTGGGGCGCTTCTAGTCCCTGCTGAGACGTTGGCTTCTTTCTGTACCACAACCACTTTCCCCTGAATACAGTAAAGATCTGTGTTGATTGTTCAACATTTGGAAAATACACAGAAGTCCTAGGTGAGTTCCATCACTCATAGTGAACATTTTTGCTAGTATCCTTACAGACTTTTTCTAAATACTGTGTATAACAAAATGTAGTTGATCTGAACATATTGTTTTCTCTCCCTTTTTTTCTTCATTGACAATGTATCTACCAAGGACACCGATTTGAGAGACTGCATGGTATTCTGTCTTAATGGCTGTGTCAATCTCTATATTGAGGCAAACAATATTAGGTGTGCTTTTCCATGTGTCAAAATTATATACAATATTATAGTGAACATCTCTGTATATGCATGAATATATAAATACATGATTTTTTTCCTTAGGGTAACTTCCTAGAAGTGGAAATGAGCAGCCAAATAGATTTCCATGCTTTCATTTTATTTTGCTCTCCACAAAGGAGAGGCCCCCCACATGGAAGGCGACCAGACACTGTGCCCCCTGCTCTTGGCAAGACCCAGGAATTCTGGCCAGGCTCTCTCCCTGCCCACCTGGGTTCTTATCTGAGGTTCCACTGTTCTCTCTCTACCCCCTTCATTACCAAATCACCTCTTCTGATGCAGGTGAACCCCAGAATTAGGGTTCTGCCTGAGAGGCCAAGTGGGTTCTTGGCTTTTTGCAGGAAGGAATTCAAGTAGGAGACAAAAAGTGAGTTTATTAAAGAAACAGAGAAGCGGGAACATTTGCTACATCGGCAGAGCAGCCCACGCGGGCTGCTGGATAGTTGTATTTAAATGACTTTTTCTTGATTTTATGCTAAGCAAGGGGTAGATCATTCATGGATTTTCTGGAAAAGAGGTGGGGAGTTCCTGGAATTGAAGGTTTCTCTTCTTTTTAAAACATATAGGGTGACTTCTAGAAGTTGCCATGGTAAGTGTAAACTGTCATGGAGCAGGTGGGTGTGTCTTCTAGCATGCTAATGCATTATAATTAGTGTATAATAAACAAGAAGGACAAATAGAGGTAGCTTTTCACGCCATCTTGGTCACAGCTGGGTTTGGCTGGTCTCACTGCATCTCATCTTGGCAGTGAGGTCCTGGACTTGTGACCTTCATTTTGAGATACTGGTCCTGCCACATCCCTATCTCACTTCCATGTGGCCTTCAACCACAAGTGCCACTCACTGACCCTTGATCCCTGTCTGTTGTCCACACAACCCCCTTGGATTGAAGTACACATTTCCAACCAGACCACCTTGCTAACCAGTCCCCAGGGCTTGGAGCGAATGGGACGAGGTGATTTTTTTGTCCTTCCTGCCTGCATTTTGTGCCATTAGACAGGTTGCAGTAGTTATTCTGTTTCAAATACAGATTCAGGAGTTTTCCATAACAGGATGAATGTGTCTATTTTGATTTGGCAATTCCTGCTTTTCTTCTCCAACTCTAAAAGAGAGAGTGACTGTAGGTGGGTCGGGGCACCTCTCCTTCTGGACTCAGGTGACAAAAGGAAAGACTCACTGGCAGGACATTCTGGGGGGGGGGTGGTTCAGGGGTGCCGTGTCCAGGTGGAGAGCATCAGGGGAGTTGATCTGAGCTGAAACCAAGCTCTTTGGGTAGACCCAGATTTTCCAAGAGACAGATTAGCTGAAGGTCCTGCTGGTAGCTGAGTGAGGGAGGAGGGACCAGAGGAGAGGAGTGTGGTCTTCTGTACACCAGACACTCATTGGGACCGTGCAGTGGCCCACTTGAGCCATCAGAGGCTCGCAGCCTGGTGAGTAAGGCAACTTCCTGCTTGTGTTTGCCTAATTGCCTTCAGAGGTATTTTTTTTAAGTGATTGAAAGGAGGCCAGGAAAGAATAGATAAACTAAGTTCCAGGCTGTGAGGTAGCAGGGAGCCTGACGTTAATTTGTACCCCGGTTTTTAAGCTCACAGCTAAACTAAGTGGCATTCTTTTTCTTGTCTTGAGTAGACCTCTGAGGTGGGTCGCAGGATGTCTGAGAAACCTGGGCACAGAGGCCAAAGGTTGTCCACTCAGTGCTTCTCAACTGGAGCATTGGCAATGTCCAGAGACATTCTTGGTTTTCACAACTCTAGGGGTTGGGGAGGATCTACTGACATTGTGAATCGAGGCCAGGGACACTGTTCAGTGTCCTACAGTACACAGGGCAGCTCCCACAGCAAAAAGTTTATCCAGTCCCAAATGGCCCTAGTGCTAAGGCTGAGAAGCTCTGGTCTATGGGGACATGACTCTTTCTAGGCCTCTGGACAGTGGCAACTGGAAAGAAACCCAAGGGTCCCACAAGGGTGTGTGGCCCCCAGATAAAAGGGCCCAGCCCCTATGAAACATGTCAAGAAAACATGACAGCTTCAAAAGCAAGATGATGCTTTTGAGATAATTATGAAACCCGAGATGGAAGTTAATTTAAATGAGAAAAAACAGAACTGCAAGAAGTTTTTTTTTTTTTTGGTTATTATTTTTAGAACAGCATTGATGAGTCTATCACATCAGCAGTTTGAAATGAGGCATAGTCTGAAATCGTTTGCCATAATTTGATATGCTTGATGGATTCCAAGTCCCCCAAAGAATAAAATGAATGAATGTGATCAAGGATCACAGCTGTGTTCTCTCTCTTTTTTTTTTTCAAAAGCATTTCACACCAGAAAACTTCCAATTCAATGCAACCAGCCTCCCCGAACACCACTTCTATTCCCTACACAAAGGGTACTGTGCTCAGTGCTGGTGGTGGGGGGAATCGGAAAGATGTTGAGTGAAACAGGTTGGCTACGTGTGTGTTCAGCCTGTCTCTAAAACAGGCAACATTGGGACAACTTATGCAAATTTATGCAAATGACCAACCAAATGCTGGTGAGCAGAGGAGAATGTAGGCCCCTCCAATTTATTCCTGCAGACAGAGAAAGGTGTTGTAAGGCTGGTTTGGGGGATGCAGCACATTTCCAGAGTGTGCACCTTTTCCTAGTCAGTGTCACAAACGGCAGGTCTTATTTTCAGCTGCCTGCTGGATCTGTGGAATCCCTTAGATTCTGCAGAGCCCACCTCTCCCCACACCTCCTCCTTCTCCTGTGGCAGCGAGTGGCACCACCATCCATTCATTGGCCCAAGCCAGACATTAATTATTTTAATTGCTTATCCACCTAATTAAACAGATATTAATTGAATGCCAACTGTGTGCTCACAGTGGTGTGCAAACCCAGGCATGGTTTCTGCTTTCACAGTGCTTTACTGTGTGGTGGGAGAGCCAGCCATTTATTAAATAATAAGTATTGTGAAAGAAAGAAGTCTTTGTCTCCAAATGCAACAGGAGGCCATTGAAGTGTGGTGAGTGGGGGCGTGATGTGATCAGAGGTGAGTTCTGAAAAGATCCCTCCAACTGCAGAGTGAGGGACATATTGGCAGCAGGCGAGTGAGGAGGGAGGGATACCTGCTGCAAGGCCATGTCAGCTGTCCAGGTGAGGAACTGTGCAGGCCTGGTCCGGGTCGCAGTGAACGTGGACAGAAGTAGAGGGAACCTTGAGGTAGTTAAAAGGGAAAACAGCTGAACCAACAGAACAAGTGATGGCTTGGATATAAAATTTGAGAGGGAGGAAGTGGCAGCCTTCCTGATTCAGCCACGCCATGGATAGGCTGCCATTTCCCCAGCTGGAAATCACTGGGATGAGATCCGGGGTGTTTGGGCCTTTTTTGCAGGGCTTGGGGGAGACCATGAATTTGGCTTTAGACATGTTGAGTTTAAGACACCTTGAGTTCAAGATACCTATGGGAGATTAGGATTTGCCTGAAACCTCTGAGTTGCTTATTTCCCCCTGAAGTCAGGGCTTTGTTTGTTTTTTGTTCACTGTGATGGCCTAGCACCTTAATAAATATTTGTTGAATGAATGCTTTGATTTGATCTCCAAGTCTTCCAAATCCTGAACCCATGAAAAGAAATGTGTCCACAAGTTTTTTTGTGTTTTGGTAATTTTTTATGCAGAAAAGCTGCAGGAATATTACAAAGAGTTCCTCTGTGCTCATCACCCAGATCCCAGTTGTGTTATTATTTTACCATGGTGGCATGCATGCTTTCTTTCTCTGTCTTGTTTTCTCACTTTCTCTCTCTCTTTCCCTCTCTCTCTTTCTCTCTCTCTCTCTCGTGCGCTCGCTCTTTGTATTTTTCTGTACCATTTGAGAATGGTGGCATACGCAATGTGCTTTTAAACTCTAAATATGTCAGTGTGTATTTCTTGAGAGTAAGGACATTCTTCCCCATAACTGCAACAATTTATGCACAAAGTCAGGAAGTTGGCATTAGTGTAATAGCATTATCTAATCCACAGATCTTATTCCTATTTCACCAATTGTTTCTCATAGTGAAAAAAATTTTTTTTTTCTGTTTCAAGGTTTAATCCAGCATTACAAGTTACATTAAGTTATGATGTCTCTTCTGTGTCCTTTAATTCTGGAATCATTCCTTGTTTTTCGTTTTGTTTTGTTTTTGTCTTTCCTGACCTTAACATTTTTTGCTGAGTAGGGACCAGTTATTTTATAGAATAACTCTCAGATTGGTTATGCCTGATGTTGCCTCACAATTATCTTTGAGTTGTGCTTTTTAAAATGACTAATTTTTTTTTGGTACACCACAAAAAGTGCTGTTATATCACAGGGTTACTTTGAACAGTCATTATTTAAAAGTGAGTCTCAGTCGTTAAAGTAAAGGTCATATGTAGAGAAGGCTAAGGAAAGATGATTAGTGATTTCAGATGTCATTTACATGCTTGGCAAACTTATTCCTCAGGTCTTATACACCATATATGTATATAGGCTGTTTCATATGCTTCTTGTCTATTATAGGTCCCATGTGATTTTCTTTCTAAAAGACGGTAATGTTAACACTTTCCTAAACAAGTATCAACTTTATTTGATGAATAAAATAACAGTAAGCTAACTAATCAAAGATGATCATACCTCTAATAAAGTCAATAGGGAGTTGAAGTGTTTAATTACCAACTTCCCTGACACACGGAATGAAAAGCTTTTCAGGTAAGTTGCTCTTATGGAATGCCTGAAACACACTGCAATTAGCAATTGGATTGTCATGCACACAGTAATTAGTGTGTGATTTGTCCTGTTCCTGGTCGCTGGTGCACGTCCCAGCTTAGATATATATTTGCATTTATTTTAGGAAGTTAATTTACTATTTTTTTGAAGTTCCACTTGAAAACAAGTTTGCGTTTTTCTGTGGGAAAAAAAAGACCACCTTCTGTTGTCTGACTTAGTGACTTTTTTTGAGGGGTATAATTTGCCTGCAGAAGTCTGAGAATTCTCCCACCCCTCCCTTTTCCCTTGTTCCTCCTCTCCCTCCTCCTCTTTCTCCTTTCTCCTTCGCCTCCTTTCTCTTTTCTCCCTCTCCCGTTCTCCCTCTTTCTCTCTTCCTCTCTCTTCTTGCCTCCTCACCCTCTCCTCTTCCTTCTTTCCTTCCTTCCCCCATCCACCTCTCTCTTAAAGACTCAAGGGAACATGATGGGGTGGACATGTTTGTCCAACTCAGTAGTTAACACGATTTAGTAGGAGATGGGATAGACACCAAGAGCCTCTGTTATCCCATCTGTGAAATGAGACAGCCTATCTGTTGGGTACCAGCTGTGCACTAGAGCGTATTCTGTATGCTCAGGATTCGGAGGTGTGTGAGACACTGCATGGCTTGGTGAACCATGAAATTTTATATGTTAAGTGGGAGTGATCATAGCACTGGCCTCATTTGCTTCTGGTATGCTTTTATTTACCAATGTTTGGGATGGTGCCTAGCACACAGTAGGTGCTCTGTAAGTGCTGCCTTTCTTATTGTTTCTCCCAGCACCATCGCAGCAGTGTGGCACGTGACACAGGGCTCGGGATTGAAGAGCATCTTTCCAGCAGGCGGTGGAAACTTGGGAAACAAAGAACCTGTTGTGCTTGTTGAAGAGAGGGGGTCTTGGTGAAACAGGAAGCGTCTTCTGTGGCACCTGGGACTGCTGGACCCATGCAGAACCATAAGCAGTCCCTGCTCTGGGCACTCCCAGTCCCACTGTGGGAGAAGCCTCTGGGCTCTGCCTCTGTTGTCCCTGCTCCTCACTGCCCTGGGGAAGTACATCAGCAGGCTAGGAATAATCCCCTCCCCAACTGCTGAATTAGCGCCTTTTTCTTGTTGTGTGATGTCATCCTTCTCACCACCCGTTCCCATCCGCTGGACTGGCCGTCTGTCCTGGTTCCTCCTGCTGAGTTCACCAGGAATGCCCTTGTCACACCCTCCCCTCCTCCTTGTCCTCAGTGGTAGAGTGGGGTGAAGTCCTGTCGCAAAGGGACTGTTCTTCCTCCTGGCCCCTCCCATGCTCTCTGGAGAGACCAGGAAGGGATACAACTACCCACTGAGAATCCTCTGTTGATGGCCCAGAGCTGCTGTGCCCTTGATGGCCGCTGGGCCCAGTTGGCCTGCACAACTGGTACATGCCTCTGCAGTCAGCTAGACCACCCCCCACCCCCATCTCCTAGGCCTCAGACGGAGTCCCAAGGCAGTCAAGTTTGGTACAACACTCTGTGGACAGACTAGGAGTCAGGACGAGTCTTTTTTATTCAAGTTCATTCATTCAACCTCACGCATTTTTAAAACTGAATTTTCTTTTATTTTAGAGTTGTGGGGTACATGTGAGGATTTATTACATAAGTAGGTTGCATGTAGGGAGAGTTTGGACTTCTAGATGGCCCTGTCTCCTCCTCCTGATAGTGGACCTGGTACGCAGTGTGTTGCCGTGTGCCCTCCATCCCTCCTCTCCTCCTCCCCTAGCAGTGGCCAGCATCTGGCGATCCCACCCTTGTGCTCATGTGACCGGCATTCAACAAATAGTTATTAAACATCTGCCTTTAACTGACCACAGTGCTTCGGTGCCTGGAATACGCTGGGTAGAAAGAACGACACAGTCTGTGCCTTCGTGCATTTAGGGTCAGCTTCTTCCAAGTCCTCCGTGCTGAATGTTCCAGCCCTGGAAACAAAACATTTTCCAGAATGCAGGAGCTGTTAGGTCCGTCTACCACTAGATGGCGCGGTCAAATAGGTACATACGTGATTTGCAGACTTGACCAAACTTGCCGGGACACTTTGTGAAAACAGAGTGCTGCCCCATCTCAGAGTGTCTGAGTCAGTAGTTCAGGGCTGGGGTGGCTAAGGTGAGGTTTGCATTCCTAATAACAAGTTCCAAGTGATGCTGCCGCTGCTGGTCTAGAAACCACACTTCAGATCCACAGAGGCAGAGGCAGCCCTAAGCCAGTACTGCAGCCACCGCCAACTAACTCACCTGGTTCAGATCTTTTGTGTTCACGAACTCACTGGATCTCTGCAATGATTGGACGCGATAGCCCCATTTCACAGATGAGGAAATACAGACGGTGGAGCTGAGACTTGAAATGAGGATCTTGATGCACCGATTTGCCTGATCCCAAGTGTAGCTTCTTTCTACTGTCACACTGGCTTTCCCAGGGCAGTTTTGGGCAAGTAGGAAGTAGGCACATAAGTGGACTATACAGAAGAGACATGAACCAGAGGTGCTAACGTGGCATCTGGACAGCGACCGAGGATGGGAAGAGCACTTGACCTGGCATTGACCTGGCTTGGTACTCTGGGACATGCCTACCTTTTCTCTCTGGGTTTCATTTTCTCGTTTCTAACATGAAGGCTTGGTTAAAAAAGCACCTCCCATGTGGCAGGGTCCTGAAAAGTCCTGGGAGAAAAAGCTGAATCAACATAGTCCTGGTTCTCAGAGAATTTGGCGGGGAAGTAAGCATAGAGGATCTTCCTGTGTCTGTCAGCAGGACAGCCTTAAATAGCAGAGGGGACTTTGTTTTGGAGCCCAGTGTAAGGCTCTCTGATAAGAGTTGAAGTCAGAAGAGCTTGGGAGGAGATGGCAGTGGACTCTGTCTGTGGGCAGAAAGCCTGGGGCAGTGGGGAGACTGCCAGGAGATGGCCACAGCACCCCTACTTTCTCATCTGACCTCCCATCCACCTGTTTCTCTGAGCCTTTCTCCCCATTTTATCATCTGACACTGGAACCTACCTTCTGGATCTGTCTTTTAACTCCTCTTCTATCATGACCTTTTCTTATTTTTTTAAAAACAAGACCTTATGAATATATGGATATATGTATTAAATATATTGATGATGCCCGACTTACAATGGTCCACTTAAGATTTTTTTGACTTTATGATGATGTGAAAGTGATTTGCATTCAGTCAAAAACCATACTTTGTATTTTGAATTTTGATCTTTTCCCAGGTTGTTGATATTTGATATTCTTCCATGATCCTGGGCCAGATCATCTAACAAGTCTATTTTATAATAATGTGTTGAATAGCTCATGTAATTTATTGAATATTGTACTGAAAGTGTTCTGAGCATGTTTAAGGCAGGTTAAGCGATGATGTTTGGTAAGTTAGGTGTATTAAATATTTTTGTTTGTTTGTTTCGAGTCAGGGTCTCACTCTGTCACCCACGCTGGAGTGCAACAACACAATCATGGTTCACTGCAGCCTCGATCTCCTGGGCTCAGGCCATTCTTCCACTTCAGCCTCCCAAGTAGTTGGGACTACAGGTGCACACTACCACACCTGGCTAATTTTTTAATTTATCGTAGAGACGAGGTCTTGCCAGGTTGCCCAGACTGATCTCAAATCCCTGGGCTCAGGCAATCCTCAAAGTGCTAAGATTACAGGCATGAGCCATTGTGCATGGTGTAACATGCATTTTTAACTTATGGTATTTTCAGTTTACAATGGGTTTGTTGGGACATAACCCCGTTGTAAGTGAAGAGCATCTGGTTGCATATATATGATGAACATATGAATGCATATTATGGACATGTCTCTCTCTCTCTCTCTCTCCAATAAAAGTGCCTTGCCCGGCATCCTGGGAGAGTCAGGAAGATGAGATAGTGGGAATATAAGTACTCCTGGGATGATCAACCATGGGTAACTGAAACCACCAAAAGCAAAATTGCAGCTAAAAGGGTGCTACTGCAAAAGGTTTCAAAGCAAACTAAAAGAAAGCTGTGATCACAATATTAGAATAAGTTAAGATAAAATTACAGTCAAAAAGTATTTAACGGTACAAAGAAGGTCATTCTTAACCAGTCACTCACTGGTTTTGAAACAACGCACTGAATGACATTGTACAGGTGATGTGAATTGCCTCATGATAGTTGAGTGCAAACCCCATCTTATTGCTGTATTTTCTCTGCCAAATTAAATCCACCTCATTCCTTGCAGCTTGGATGTTTGAACATCCAACCTCCTCATTTGTTTTGAGGAAGGGGCACCTTTTCTCTCAGGTCATTTATGATACCTTGGACCTTATGCAGCCCAGGAGAATTAGAAATGAACCTTTGTTTTCTGTTAGCTGTGGATCTTAGTGAACCGCAATCACCAGGTTGTCAGGGTTCAACGGGAGGCAGCCACCTGGCTGGCAGTTGTATAATCCAAGTGGGCTGTCAGGAAATGATAGCATTGAGAAATAAATAAAATTTATCCAACCAATGGATGAATTAAATAGCTACTAATAGTAGCACAGATGAATAGAGAACCCATGATTTAGAAAGCAGAATGAAAGAAATTGCAGAGATGTCAACATAGAAGCAGTTAGAAAATATGCAAGGTTAGTCCAGAGACAGAGGCGAGACCTCCTTTCTCTTGCAACGTAAGTTAGAGTTTCAGGCAGAAATAGTCAGGAGAACAGGGTGGGTAATATTCAAAGAGAAGAGAATTCCAATTTTTCAGAACCAGTGAAAGCCATTGAGCCTTAAACGCAGGAGCTACAACAAATCCCAAACAGGATAAATGAAAAGACATTAAAACCTAAACAAAATGTTGTGAAAATAAAGAATAACAAAGACAAAGAAAATCTTTAAGGCAGTAACAAACAACAGACAGATCATCTATATAGCAGTAGCAAGTAGATTGATGAATGACTTCTCAACAGCAATAATGCAAGCCAGAAGACAATAGACTACTTTCAATAAGCTACATGAAAAATCGTTGTCAACCTAGAATTCTGTACTTAGACAATTTATCTTTTAAGAAAGAGAAGGAGATAAAAACATTTTCAGATAAATAAGTTAAGGTAATTAAAGGCCCTTTAAAAGGAACTTTTAAAGATCTACTTCTGGAAGATGGTAAATGACCCCAAATGGAAGTTCTCAGATGCAGGGAGGAATGGTGAGCAGTGAAAATAATGAACACAGGAATTCATTATTTTGGGGCGGGGAGTTCCCCCAAATGAGTTATTTTTTGGTGGGTGGGCCCCTTGTAGCACAGGCTTCCCCGCTAGGTAGGTGTTCTAGAAACCCTTCGGTGTCAGTGTACCAGCTAGCATTGTTGTGAGAGCCTGCGCTCAGCTTCAGTTGATTTGTTTTTGGAGATTCTTTCAATGCATTTGCCCCTGTCATAATGGTTGACTTATGAGCACACCTGCCTATACTGTGCTGAGTGTTCAGCAGTTTTTGACCAAAAATGGCATGACCCCTGTGCCCCACCCTCCCTATTCACCTGATCTCACCCCAAGTCACTTTTTGTGTCCCTGGATGGAAAATCCTCAAAGGCAAACATTTTACCAATGTGGAAGAGGTGAAACAAAAAACAGCAGATGCACTAAAAGGCATCAAAACTGCTTTGAGCAGTGGAAAAAGCATCTGGATAGGTGTATTGTGTCAGAGAGTACTTTGAAGGTGACTGAAGTTTAAACTTGTAAGAATAAATACACAATTTTGATAAATAAATTCTAGGTTTGGGGCGTATATGTATGTATGTATGTATGTATGTGTATGTATGTATGTATTCTTATTTAAGCTATTGATAGATTTCCTAAGGTTGAACTGTACGTATCTGCCTGGAATAACTGATAACACTACCTGGAATAACTGGTAACACTGCATGGTTCTTTCAATATTATTATTAAAAGATATGCTGGCTGGGCTCAGTGGCTCAGCCTGTAATCCCAGCGCTTTGGGAGGCCGAGGTGAGTGAATTGCCTGAGCCCGTGGGTTTGAGACCCACCCGGGCAACTTGGCGAGAACTCATTTCTACAATAAGTCAAAAATTAGCTGGGCATGGTAGCACACGCCTGTAGTTCTGGCTACTTGGAAGACTGAGGCGGAAGTATCGCCGGAGCCCAGCAGGTCGAGGCTGTGGTGGCTGGGAGTGTGCCACTGCACTCCTGTCAGGGCGACAGAGTGAGACTCCAACTCAAAAAAAATAAAAGATATGCTGAATTTAATTTGCTAACATCCTTATTAGTGAGATTAGTAATTCCCATCCATATTAGCAGTGAAAATTTTCTGCAGATATGCTAGAATTTATAGTGTAGTCAGAGGATCATTTGATGATAGTGTCTCTGTGTGTCTGTGTGAGAGAGAGAGAGAGAGAGAGAATTATAGTAGATTGCCAGAATTCTTTCAGCTCCAAAAGTCCAACAGCCTAGTTCAAATGAGCTTAGACAAACCATAAAGGAATTTTTCATTAAATTAAAAACTCAGGGTGGCATTTGGCTTCAGGTAAAGACCCAAGAGTCCTAGCTGTGTATTTAAGGCACTGTTCATCTTTCTCATGGTTGCTTAGCCCCTTCCCCCTTGTGTTGGTTTTATTCTTGGGCAGGTTCTACCCAGAAGGTGGCCCAGTCACAGTTTATCAGTGGGAGCTCCAGCAGAGGTCTTGGTAGAATAGTCCCGTGATATGCCTGAACAAGCCCCTGTTGCCAGGGGACACCAGTCTCTCACTGAGTAGGTCTGGGCATGTGTCCATTTCAGGAGCCGTCATGGGGTCAGACCTAACCTTGGCCACAAGGACTGTGGGTGAGAGAGGGGACAGTCCTCAAACAAGATTCTCTGTATTGTCCCCAGAAAAGTGACGGGGATGGGACAGGCAGTACATTGAATGTCCACGCCTAGTTACTGAGATACTTTTGTGTGTCACAGGTTGTGGTTTCCTCATTGGTTTACACACCACTCCTATGAAGTGTATTTTGTGACATTTTGTTCTACTTTTTATTGGGGAGACATCTAGGAGCTTGCCCACTTTGGCAGGATGTTAAGGTGGCAAAGTCAGGTCTGAGTTGAGAGCTCCTCTCCCCAAGTGGGGCTGCTTCTGAAACCAAATGCCGTCCCTCTCTGAGCACCCTCTTGGGCTGACTATGGTGGTGGATTGCCAGTGTCCCTCTTGGTATCATTATGGCCTCCTTTGTCTGTAGTAATCAGATTAAAAATGTACCTGTGGGTGAAAGCCACAGTGATTGTATGCTTAATGCTTCACTATTGGCTGGATTTTCCCTTTCAGTTTTTCTGAGTCATAATTTTTCTTTCATTTGTTGACAAACCAGTTTTTGCTGTTTTCTTCCAAAATAGTCCTAGAAAACCAAGTAAACAAACAGAGAATAGATTTCTCATTTGTCTCACCCAGAAACAATGGAAACCCAGAATCTTTATTTTGAAGATAGCAAAGTGGAGCTGTCTATATCTATGGTTGCTTCTAAGAATCTGACATGAATTTTATGCAGAAGTAGCAAAAACGGTTGAAGTGGAAGGATCACATAAGATATCCAACAAATGAGTTATTAAAATAAAACTGTCTTGAAGATGTTTTTGCAAACTTGGGATAGTCAGTCATATCCAACTACTCTTGGCCAAGTTTTGGCACGTTGGTTTTTGTTTTATAGTATTGAGGGTCTGCTTAGAACAGCCTTGTTTCTGTCAAGAAAAGTGAGCAGAGACTCAAACATGTCTTTAAATAGCTCCCAACAAGAATGTCCTTCACAGGAGCCTGAAGTATTGTGCAATCTTTGACTTCTTAAACATACTGAAGACTTACCGTCTCTGTAAGTATGGCTTCCCAAATGCCTGTTTTTTGTTTTTGGTTCTTTTGTAGAAAACCTAACAGACACATTTATTTCCACTCCTTTCCTTCCCTTCCTCCCTTTCTTCCTTCCTTCTTTCCTTCTCTCTTTCTCTTTTTCTTTCTGACAAGGTCTTAGTCTGTTGCCCAGGCTGGAGTGCAGTGGCAGGATCATAGCTCACTGCATCTTTGAACTCCTGGGCTTAAGCAATCCTCCTGCCTCAGCCTCCTGAGTAGCTGGGAATACATAAATGTGCCACCATGCCCAGCTACTTTTTATATTTTTTGTAGAGACGGGATTCTTGCTATGTTGCCCAGGCTGAGCTCAAAGTCCTGGCCTCGAGTGATCCTCTTGCATTGGCCTCCCAAAGTGCTCAGATTACAGATGTGAGTCACTGCACCTGGCCTCCTTTCCACTCTTTCCAATGAAGATTGTTGTTTCAATGAAGCAGCATTACTACAGGATGATCTCCGGGGGTCAAGTTCCATCATTTACTCCCTGCTTCATGCTTTTAAGTCTGTCCATAATGCTCAACTGAATTAAGTGCTCTTTAGAATGGTACATTTATCGAAGAAGAGAATACAATTTATTGGGTGCATGGATAAAAGAGAAAAGATAGAAATGTGATTAGTTGCTCAGCTTCTTCTGTGGCCAGCGTAGAAGATTGTTGAGGTCTGTGCTCTTCTTGAGCTAAATGTAGTTTTCTGATAGCTTCTCAGCCACATCATGGTCACATCAGTCTCCATAGTTTCTGTTTTGAGCACAGCTGGAAGAATAGGGTATGATTGGAATAGGTTAGATATAACAGCAATCACAGCATCCTGGGTTGCCACCAGAATTCAGATCAAAACCCAGCTTCTCAACTGCCCCTTTCTCTCAGGACTGCCAAATAAGGGGGAGGAGGGCTAAGGGAAGGACAGCATGATTAATTCAAGGGCAGGATTTTCTCTCATTTGGTTGTTGTTTTCTTGGGGTCCATGAAGAGGAAAGAAGGTTTCACTACTGTTGACCTAGTTAGATTATCTTGTTTAAAGGAATGCATTTTACACATCAAAAACATCCTTCTGACTAGGTGCTGTAGATCAGCTATATTAGTCAGCTTGGGGTGCTGTAACAAAATACCATTCACTGGGTGGCTTAGGCAACAGAGATTTATTTTCTTGCAGTTTAGAGTCTGAGAAGTTCAAGATCAAGGTGCCAGCTGATTCAGTCTCTAGTGAGGGCTCTCTTCCTGGTTTATAGACAGCCACCTTCTTGCTCTGTCCTCACATGGCAGAGAGAGAGTGGAAGTGAACCCTCTGGTGTGTCTTCTCATCTTTTCTCTTCTAATCCCATCATGGGGGCCTCACTCACATGACATCATCTAAATCTAATTATCTCCCAAAGGCCCCATTTCCAAATACCATCACATTGGGGGTTAAGCTTTAGCATATGAATTTTGAGTGGACACAATTCAGTCCATAGCACCAGTGTAAAATCATTGGTAGATACTGTGGTGACTCATGTTTGGGGTGATAAGGTCATAAATTTGTGTGGGAAAAGTAAGAAAAGACAGGCATCAAGAAAAGGAGTCAGCAGAAGCACCTGACCCATGAGGTGGGGGCTCTGTGGGTGTCGGCCTTGTTCAGTTAGACTTCAGCACATTAAGGTGTGGGGTGTGGTGTGTCTCCTGTCTGCCTCTCTACTAAGACATTTTAAGGTCATTTATTGACTCACAGGCCAATTTCATTCTGTTTTGGACTGTCCCACTCAATTTTGAGCATGAGGCCAGTGCTTGTTATAGTACCTGACACAAGACAGGTGCCCAGAGCAACTTAGTGGAAGGAAAGCAGGGAGTTTTAAGCCTCAGGACTTAAAAGAAGTGAGGTTCTGCTGGAAGAAAGCATGGAAGTGAGGTTGCCAAATGGTTAGGGAGGAAAATAATTGTTCAGTTTTAGTATCTAGAACATGAGGATAACTGTGAAAACTCTAGGCACACATAGGCCAAGAAGTCATTGAAAATGACAATAATCATACCCTCTGGGGAAGGTATGGGTCATTTATTTCAACACTGTAGTCACAACTGGAATCCTTATGGTAAAGCCCTAGACAGATGGTTACCTAGGCCTTGCTTGGTGTAATCTCAGGGATATGTAACTCCTTAGTTTACAAAGCACATTTCTTTACATTTAGACATTCTAGCTCTTGGAAAGTTATCTGCCATTCTTCAGAATCTGCCTCTGTGACAATTCCTCCTTGTGCTTGGATCTATCATCAGAGGGAATACTGTCTGCATCTGGCCTCACTTCCTCAGGCCTGTCTAACCCCAGCTCCTAAGGGGCTCTGCCTTCCCACTGTCTTCTCCAGCATTCACTGTCAAGATCAGCCACTCACCAGATCTCTATTTGTCTATTGAATGTGACTGTGGGCTTGGTACAGTGCCTTAAACACCACTGATATTTACATAACAAAAACTCTACTTACTGAATGACCGAGCAGAAGATTCAGTATGGGCCAGAGGGCCACAATTTAGACCCCTTCCTCCAATCCTGAGAGAGAGAGGACCGTGGAATCACTCACCCTGACCACGTCTGCACAGACCTAAAGGGCTCTAGGGAAATTATCGAGCAGCATAATCAATACTCGTATGTTCATTGCAATTTTGACCTTACTAACCAATGTCTTGGACATTATCTCATGAGGCATGAATATATGTGATGCATAATTTACAGATGGAAAGGAGTCAGACTGTTACTCAGTTTCATGGGTGAGCAAATGCAAAATCTGGATGTGGTCTTGGCTCTTCTGGCCCAGGTTCTTATCCACAGTATTGTGTAAAACCTCACAGAGTAATTGTGCAGGAATTATCTCATTTGCTTGAAACCACTATTCATAAAAGTGTTCTCAGTTGATACCTGTAGAATTTACATCTGAAAGAGAGCTCAAGGTCACAAGGGAGGAGGAACTGGTAGCACTAAGTCTAAGCATTGTCTTCGGTGTCCCCAATGTGTGCTTTTTTTGAAAGCAGACTTTTTCCTTTTTTTTTTGAGTTGGAGTCTCACTCTGTCACCCAGGCTGGAGTGCAATGGCACACTCACAGTCACCACAGCCTCGACTTGCTGGGCTCAGGCGATCCTTCCACCTTAGCCTTCCAAGTAGCCAGAAGAACAGGTGTGTGCCACCACGTCTGGCTAATTTTTTTATTTATTGTAGAGATGAGGTCTCACCAAGTTGCCTAAGCTGGTCTCAAACCCCTGGCCTCAGGCAATCCTCTCATTTCATCCTCCCAAAGTGCTTGAATTACAGGGGTAAGCCACTGTGCCTGGCTGACTTTTTCAATTTAATAGGAGTGAATTCTGCTGTCATCTGGAAGGGAGATGAAGAGGATTCTGAAGGAAGCAGAGGTCCACTATTGTTAGTTAAAAGCAAATATTATTCTTTAGCATATAATTCCCAACTTGTATTCTGTGTCATCTGCTCACATCCATATCTGGTCTGTGGATCTAGAAATAGACAAAAGTAATTTGGCAATGTGTAATGAACTAAATCCTTGACATTGATTTGACACATACTTCCTGCCAGGAAGTGGATTGGAAAAGATGTAGGATCTATCTGATACAATATATGTCATTGGAAGATTCTTTCTTCTTAGAATATCTTTTCTGTATTTCTGTCTCCTTTTAAAATAGAAAGCAGCAGAAAATAACTTGGCTGATGTAGCTTTTCTGAACAAAAGAATGGTGTGGCCTAATGCTGATTAAGTTGAAGTTGCCGTGGTATTAAGAAAATTGTATTTGATCTTCATTCCTGTTCCCAAACACATAGCTCCTAAAACCCTTGCAATCTCTGGAGTGACAAGAGTGTCTGTGCTAATGAGATGACTGGTGTCTGGGGCTCTGGACAGCATCAGGATGACAGCTGGTCACTAAGAGGACTAAGGAAAGACCAAGGCAATATTAGAGAGTTGAAGCCTTCAGTTCTACCTCCTGACTTGGGGAGGGAACTAGAGATGGAGTTAGTCACCAGTGACCAGTGATTTAATCAATCATACCTACTTAGTAACCCCCCTAAATGTTGGGGTTTGGGGAGCTTCCTGGTGGTGGACACATGGAGGTAGTGGGGGGGTGTCACCCTGGAGAGGTCGTGGAAGCTCCACCTCCAGCCCCCAATAACTTGCCCTGTCCCTCTCTCTTCCATCTAGCTGTTCCTGAGTCAAGTCCTTATGATAAACTGGTTCTGTGAGCTGCTCTAGCAAATTGTTGAACCTGAGAAAGGGAATGTGGGAACTTCCAATTTATAGCTGATTGGTCAGAAGTATATAGGAGGGCCAGACTTGTGCTTGGCATCTGAAGTGGGGGCAGTCTTGAGCAACTGAGCCCTTAACCTGTGGAGTCTATGCTAACTCCAGGTGGTCAATGTCAAAACTGAATTAAATTCTAGGAGATCCAGTTGGTGTCTGGAGAGTTGGAGAATTGGTTGGTGTGAGGAAAAAACCCACGCACTGACAGAACCCTGCCCAAGCCCTGCCCAACCAAGGAACACCAGCCCTTTCTCTGTACCGCCAGATGACATGGCCACTTTTCTGTTCTAGGAAGTGGCAGAGACCCCTGGCACCCCCACCAGCCATCTCCTTCTCCTGTAGATGAACATGCCTGTCCTCGAGGCCCCACAGCTATCATCAGCATCTTTCTGTCTTCTCAGAAGGCTTCCTTATGCCAGTCCAAGTCTACTCCCCAGCATGTGTCCTCCTATTTCTGGTACCACCATGGCTTCCTAGGCCCCCTGACTTGATACCACTATTGTAACTTGTAACTGGGTCACTCTCTATGCTGGATGCAACAGGTCATGTGGCTGCGTGTCTGTGATCTGGCTCAGAGATCTCTGTGGTCTCCCCACTTCCCAGGTCCAGCCAGCCCCTCACCCCACTTATTCTCCAGGCCTGGCTGGCTGACTGTCTTCCAGACTACAGATTTGAGGTGCTCTCATGGGAAAATAGAAAGATCAACTGTGCGTCATTTTTATGATCAGACCAGTCAAAGCCATCACAAAGCTAAATATAGTTCCTGGAAACTCCTTGAAAGGTTCCCTTTTGGGTTGGTCCAGGGCCAGGAGGAACAATCCTAAAGGAAACAGGACCCAAAGCAACCATAGATTCAGACTGTCCAGCCTCTGCTGAGGATGTAAATATGAGGGAGGACCCCCCCCAAAAAAAACCCAGAATGATCATTTAAAGGGCAGGGTTTCCCCTGCTAGTAGTACAGACTTCCCTTGCTAGGTAAATATTCTAGGAACCAATCAGTTTTTATCGGGAAGTTTTGGAAAGGTTGTATCATGATTTGTGGGAGAAATATCCCGAGTTGTAGCAAACAAGTGCCTGGTTCTTCCACCATGACAATATACCTGCCCTGAGTGTCAGCAGGTTTTGACCAAAAAGCGGCATGACCCCCGTGCCCTGCCCACCCTATTCACCTGATCTCGTCCTGAGTAAATCTTTTGTTTGTTTGCTTCAATGGGTGAAAAAAAGTCCTCAAGGAGAGACATTTTGTCGATGTGGAAGAGGTGAAACAAGAAATGGCAGAAGGCATCAAAATTGACGAGCTCAGAAACTGTTTTGAGCAATGGAAGAAGCATCTTGATAGGTATATTACCTCAAATGGAGAGTGCTTTGAAGATGAAGCTTAAACATGTTAGAATACACAATTTTTTATAATAAACTCTGAGTTATTTGCGGGGGAGGGATTACCTTTGTAGCCTCAGGCTTCCTGTCATGGCTTCTACAGGCTCTTGCTCTTCTAGTGTTCCTGAAGGCTGGGTTCTTCCTGATACTTAAGAGGTGTTCATTGTGACCTCAGGATTCTTCTCTGCCCGGGGAGTCTCTTTTGCTTTTAGTGACAGAGAAATAATCAGAATTGGGAAATGTGGGACCGAAGAATCCACCCTTTACCTCCCACTCACCTCCCCCGCCACACATACACAACTCAAAAGCAGTTGAGCAACCTGTCCAGGCCACCTGTGTGCAAATCCAGCATTGCTCTCTCCTCATTGGGTTCCTTTGTGAGCTTTGTCTGCACCTGCTCTGTGCTGGGCCCTGCTGTAGGTGGTATACAGTGGTGAATCATGCATTCTTTCTCCACAGACATTGTCCCCGGGTTTTTCCCAGCAGTCATCCTTTAGCCCATCTTTGTTTATATCCTTCCCAGAATCCATGTTATAATCCCCCCATGAAGCACAGGGGGCATCAGTCAGGGGAACTTACATGGTGGGAATTTTCTGAAGCAAAGCAGCCACTTGTTGGTATTACTCCACCGCCACCAAATAAAGGCAATGACAGAACTAGAATCCTGAACCCCAAGTTGTTCCCGGAGGCCAGTGGCCTTGGGCTTCGTGAACAGCACACCCCCTGTTCCTCTCTGCGTGTCCTTCTAGAGGGCCTGGCCTGGTTCTCTTCCATGCAGGTGTGTTGCTGGGACGGTGGCAGTGGTATACAGCTCTAACTTTTAGGACCATTGTTCATGCCCTGGTTATGCAAGGTCAAGTCCTCCCCCTCCCATCCCATGGCGTGATAGCTTTTCCCAGTCTTCCTCCAGCCAACCTCTTCCCTCTGAAATCCCTTTTGCTCCTTTCCCAGAAACAGGGAGGCTTTCCTCCAGGGTCCTGAAGAGGACATAGGGGACACCCTGGCTTCCTTTGAGCCTGTCCCATCTCCAAGGTCAGCTGGCCATTCTAGGACAGGTCTGAAACAGCTTGATAGAGGTTCTTACGGATCCAGCTTCCTCTCTTGATTGTTTATTCTTCTCTGTCCACTTATTTGTGTGTTTTTGCCTCAGGCCTCCTGGGCAGGACACTCCCTTTTCTTGTTTTGAGGTCCCTATCTCTGCATCCTGTCTGGCTGTTGTTCTAGCCTCCCCAGCTGTTGTCCCCACTCATCCAGCTGCCTCTACAGGGCCTCCACAGCCTTCTTCGATTTGCTCCCATTTCTCTCTGCATGATCATTATCAGCCGCTGCTGGCCCTACAGCTCTCCTCATTTTGGTGTTGAAGGTGGGCTTTGCCCCTCCTGTGCTTCCTCAGAGACCACCTGGTGACTAAAGCCCCCTCTCATGGGGCTTCTGATGGGGGACACCCAGCAGGAGGTCCAACAGCCGAAGCAGACCTCCACTCTGGGGCCGCTACCCCAGGCCTCTCTTCCTTTACTTTTGGGACAAGTCCAAGTGTGTCAACCTCCATTCCCTCCTCAAATGGCCTGATGGAACTGACCATTGTCCTTGTGAAGGTTTTACTCCATGGAGAGCTGATGCTGCTCTCGCCTGAAAGCTCAACCTCAAAGATTAGGGGACTTCTTTTGATAGGTAAAAATGCAGTGTCTGATTCCCATTCAGCCACTACTCTCTGCAGGGAGTGGACTTTGCTGAAATAAATGCACCTGTACTAGTCCTGTCTGGGGCACAGTGGGAGGGCAATGTCTTGCCCATCAGACCAGTTGAATTAGAGGCAGAAGATTTCTCAACTCTTCCAGAACCCGATGCTTAGGTCAGAGGTTGGCAAGTTAATGACTAAAGGGTTGTATCTGCCCTCGTCCTGTTTTTGTATGGCCCATGAGCTGAGAATAAGTTTGACATGTTTAAATGAGTGGGAAAAAAATCCAGAAGAATATTTCATGACCTACGAAAATTCTTTGAACTTCAGATCTCAGTGCTTATAAATTGAAACACAGCCACATCCACTCCTCTACATACCATCTAGGCTAATTGTGCACCATGACTGCAGAGTTGAGTAGCTGCCACTTAGGCCTTATGGCCTTTAAAGGCTGAAATATTTACGCTCTGACACTTCACAGAAAACGTTTGCCGACTTTGAATTTGGATGGTCTAGACTGAGGCTTATGCTTGGGCTGAAGCCTCCAAGAAACACAACAATGTTTCCATGAGCCCTGTGTCCTCCTCTTTTTTTTTGAGCAGGGGTCTCACTCTGTCACCTAGGTTGAAGTGCAGTGGCACCATCACGGCTCACCACAGCCTCCACCTTCTGGGCTCAGGTGATTCTTCTGCCTTAGTCTCCAGAGTTGCTGGGACTACAGGTATGCACCATCACACTCAGCTATTTTTAAAATTCTTTTGTAGAGATGAGGTCTCACTATGTTGCCCAGGCTGCTCTAGAACTAAAAAAAAACTCAGGTAATTCTCCCTCTTTTGTCTCCCTTTGTGTTGATCAGGCTCTGTGACTCAGCCTGTAATCCCAGCACTTTGGGAGGTTGAGGTGAGTGGATTGCCTGAGCCAGTGGGTTCGAGACCCACCTGGGCAACTTGGCAAGACCTCATCTCCACAGCAAATCAAAAGATTAGCCGGGCGTGGTAGCGCACGCCTGTAGTTCTGGCTACTTGGAAGGCTGAGATGGAAGGATTGCTGGAGCTCAGCAGGTCGAGGCTGCGGTGGCCGGGAGCGTGCCACTGCACTCCAGTTGGGGCGATGGAGTGAGACTCCAACTCAAAAAAAAAAAAAAGTGTTGTGATTACAGGCATGAGTCTCCACACCTGGGCCCTTTGTCTTCATCTTAACTGAATGATATGGTCTCATAGTTCATCAACTGGAGGCTTGATCATAGCTCAAGTCTTTTATGCTCCTAGGAAACCCTGCTGCCTCTACCTTCTCCAGAAACTCACACTCCCTCCCTTCAAATACTGGGGTCCCAAGCCGAAATAGGGCCATGGAGGAACAGATCCTATTTGGCCTGTAGTACCAGATAGCATAAAAATAATACCTTAACCACTTTGAAAAGAAAACAGATTCTAATGCTTTGCATGTAAACATTTTTACGGTTTTGCATATTTTATATTTGCAGAGTAATTCACTGTTTAAAATTTAAACACAAAACTTTTTGTTGAATGGTGGATGAATATATTCATCAAGGAATATATTCAACAAGGAAACCACTTTGATAAAACTTCTGAAAGGAGATTTTGTATATGTGGGAGGGTAAGTGATTTTCTTAATCAATTTGTTGTGTAAACAAGGGGTGTGCTCATATTTTTTTGCCTTTTTAGAAGACACATTTTATAGAAAGAATTATGTTTAGAGAGTGGTATATGCCATTTTGCTGTTGTAGTGGCAAAGGGAAAGTTTTCCCTTTGTCTTTGGAAGTTACGCTGAAAAATTAACTCACAAAAGGCAGATGAATTTGAGAAAAGGTATACAAATTTTATTAACACGTGCTCGGGAGCCTTCAGAATGGAGACCCAAAGATACAAGGGAAATTGTCCCTCTTTATGCTTGGGTTCAACAAAGAATGGACAGCCATGTAGAAATATGATTGGATAAAAAGGATATGAAATGTTAATAGACTGAGTAGGGAATGGACAAGGCCTGTCTCTGAGTATGTTTTAATATTTTCTCCTTCTGGGTGTGGGGCAGGGCCCTCTCTGGGATGGGGGTCTTAAGATCCACAGTCAAACAAGGTAAGTCAGGTAATTTCCTTATGACCAGTCCTTACACAAAAAGGCGAAGGGGAAGTTAGAGTCATATTTTTGGGTTTTATGGCTGGCTTTGGGGAAAAGGGATCCTGTTATCTATAATCTGCCTTGGGGAAGAGGGTTTCCAATTTCCATGGCTAGCCTCGGAGGAAGATAGGACTGAGTGACGGGGGCAAGAGAAGGCCGGAAAGAAAATTTGCTTTAGAGGCCTTCACTTTGGGGTACTGTTTTCCGAGCCCCAACATTATGGTTTTGCAAGATTTCCTGAACAGGAAGTGCTCTTCTTTCTCCAGCTAAACAGTGTCATACTGGGTCTCCATGGGCTTGAGAGTCTCATAATTGCCTTTGCCACATTTATGTTCTTATCTGCATGTAGAATCAGAGTAGCCCGTGGCTGTCCCTGAAAACCTGAAGGCAGAAGCAAAGTCCCGAGGGACAAAGTCAGAGAGGACCCCTTGGACAGAAAGCACATGTGTGGAGGTGTGAGTGGGAACTCAATCGGAGTGCTGGTAGGAACCAGAGATGCCCATGGGGATAAAGGCCTGAGGACAGAGAGCAAGGGGGAAGTGAAGGGTCGAGAGAAGATTGGGCTGTGGGTGGAGGAAGAGAGGGGACACACCAGCAGGGGGGGGAGGGACAGAATCGAGAGTCAGAGGAAGTGGGGTGAAAGAGGGAAGAATGTAGGATGAGAGGAAGAGGTAATGGATCGAAACACGGATGAAGCCAAGAGTTGGCTTAAGACAGGTAAGAAGTGTGAGCCTTGTGGAGGTTATTCATGAAATGTTCTGAGGTCCTGGATGCAGGGTAGGTGGGGGGGGTGGATGGATGCTGGGCTGTCCAAGGCCACCTCCTTTATATTTTTCCAAATCCTGCTCCTGAGAGGCAGCACTTACTCCTGGTGAACTTTTGGGACCACTAGGGTCTACTCTCCTAACTCATGGCATTGTCACTTCAACAACTCTCCACTCTCACTGAAGCCCAGTTTTCAGGGAATCCCCAGCCCCTAGGTATCTGTAGACACAGCTGGTGACCAGCACTGCCACCCGGCTGCACACCTCCTGATCCTCTAACTTTTCTTCGTCGTTCATTCAGCCGGGACATCTGGTCACTGCCACCCTAACTACCAGCTCTGCCTGCAGTTCTCTTTCTCTCTCTGGGTGATAGAGACTAGTAATCCAGAGTGATATTTCCTTTATTTTGGGGTTATCACTGTCGAAGAACCCTCAGGGCATGTTAACTCCCCCCGCCCACCAGAAGGACCAGTATCAGATCAATCCCTGCTTCAGAACAGCAAGGCCCAGTGCTGCTGGGTAGAGGCTGCACTGTCTTTTGAACTGGGTCCCAGTCCTCCCTTTCCTACCCCTACCCATGGAACCGTTTCCCTCCCAATCCAAACAGCGGCTACCTCTTGTGCACATTGCTGACCATATGACCCCTCCACACTCCTCTGGCTTGAGGCTTGGTTCCCTCCCCACTTCCTCCCCACAGGAACAAGCAGTAATAAGGACACACTCTCCAAGGCCAAGGCCATGGCCATTACTGGGTCAGAAGTGGGAGGGGTGTGGGCTCCAGAGATAGCTTTGAAACTGCCATTGACCACTTGGCTCTGATCTTGTTCTTGAATAATTGAGAATCTTGTAGGTGTCTCTCCGGGCAGCACCCAGACTTAGAGTAAAATTAATCCATTCATTTACCCATTCATTCTTTCATGTAAAAAATATTTATCAGATATTCAGTATGTCCCTGCTACGATGCTGTCCAGGTATGAGCAAAGTGTCTTCAGCTAAGTGCACAGGAAGCCTCTACTTACTGCTCCCCAAGTTATCCCCCTTCTTCCTCCACTCTCTGCACCGTGGCCATCATTATTCAACTTGTTTACCTGAAGACACAGGAGGGGCCTCTCAGTCTTGTACTGAAGCTTCATCAGCCAGGGTGGGACAGCCATAGGTGGAGTCCCAACTTCTTAGCAGATGGAGACTCTGTTCCTACTGAATTTCCAGGTGCTGGCAGGTAAGGCATTCTTGCACCAAAGATCTGAGCACTCACCAAGGCTACAGGGCCCACTTAATCCAGACATGGCAACAAGGAAAACTCAACCATTGCTGTGGTGACACCATAAGAAAGGTGAATAGACCTACCCTCAGGGAGCTTGTCTTGCCTGGGAGAGCAGAGATTCACACGCCTACGTGATGGATTGTAACCTGTGATGTTGCTTTACCACATCCATTGAGTGTCCCCATCACAGTGCCACCTTCTTTGGGTTTGAGTGAAAAGTGTAGGAAGTCCAGGTTGCAAGGTGGTTTGAGGAGTCTGAGCTAGGCAGCAATATCCCCAAGTCATCTGCAACTCCCAGCTGACTAACTATCTGTGTCCTGGTGAGAGCTGGGTGTGCTTTATGACATAGGTGGTCATGTCACCAGGAAAGATGGTAGGCGCTTTCATTATGGCTGGGTCAACAATTTATCCACATGGAGAAAGGACATAAGTCCCGTGTTATCTGGCCAGTCTCCATTTGTGCCTGGGATTGTAACACACCTGCATGCTATTTGGTGTAATGTTAGTCCCACTCTCTTCAAAGGTGTGCTTTTTGGGATGACAATTGACAAGGCCACAGTGTCTGTGAGCCCAGGGGGCAGGACTCAAGCCTGACTCACCTTGTCTGTTACTTACTGGTTAAACAGCATTCACAACCCAACTTACTAATACCTAGAGAGCCCCAGGCAACTGTTACCCAGTACCCCAACTTCTGAGCTGGTGGGGGTGTCTCCCCCACCTTGAATCACAAACCATCCAATGTCTGTTTGCTGGAGTCTCACCTTCTCCAACTCTCTCATCTCATTTCATCTCTTGTCCTCTTGTCTGGCCTCATCCTCCCATTTTTTGTGTTTTCCTGAATATTTCCCATTGTTTACCATACATGTTGACTACAGTTCTAATCAGAAAACACCAAATATGATCACACCTGGGACATGGTGATAATGCCTCCTTCACAGTTTTACTGTGAGGATTTAATAGACTTGCTCAGGGCCCAGCACCTCTTTGGAACTCAGTAAATGATTCAACTTGAGTCCTCCCCTCTCCCCCTTCACCACCCATCTTATCCCTGTTGGGTAAATTTGCTCCGCTTCTGCTCCCCTCCCCCAGCTCTGTGTCCGGTTCCCATGCAGCCTGCCCACTGAGCCCATCATCTGTGTCTGTTCAGTTACCTTCCATTATATCACTTGCATTGCTTCCCAGTCATAAGTGTTGCATTTGGCTGGGTGCGGTGGCTGATGTCTATAATCCCAGCACTTTGAGAGGCCGAGGTGAAAGGCTTGCCTGAGTCCATGGGTTCGAGACCAGTGTGGGCAACCTGGCAGGACCTCAGCTCTACAATAAATCAAAAATTAGCCAGTCATGATGGCACATGCCTGTAGTTCCAGCTACTTGGAAGGCTGAGGCGAAAGGATCACCTGAGCCCAGCAGGTCGAGGCTGCAGTGGCCGTGAGCATGCCACTGAACTCCAGCCTGGGCAACAGAGTAAGAATCCAACTCAAAGAAAGAGTGTTGCAGTAGAAGTTTTTAAAATACAGAGATGATAGGAAATAAATGGGCAATGAACCACATATAATCTTACTATTCAGACATTAGCTTTGTTCTCTTTTTAATGTATTGACCTCAAAACATTCATATACACATGTACACACAGTCTCTTTCTCCCTCTGTACATGCATTTCTTAGAGGTACAGTGAGTTAATTCCATCTGCCTTAATGTTGAATGGCTGAGCATCAAAGCCAATGTTTGGCTGTGAGTGGGGCTGAAAATTACCATCATGGAATGCAAATTTGACATTTTAACAAAAATAGGTATTATAATTACTGTAGTACTATTATTTATCAGCAGTAATCACATTATAAAAGTTAGGCACCTGGGCCAGAAACAGTCGTATCTGGGCACTGTCCACTGTTCAATTACTCTTGTGCTTACCAGGCTGAAATTTACAACACTAAATAGACCTTTGTTTGCAATTGAGTTTGGTAGAGAAACAAGATATGTTGGTTTTCTTTATTATGTCTGGATCAACGATGATTTATTAGGTGTGTGATAGTGTGATTTTAGAGGTTTTACCCCTTTTGAATTTCTGAGGTAGCACAGTTGAAAAAGTTGGCCATTACTTCGTTCTTGTAAAGATATGAAAACTTCCCAATAAGACTTTTTCTTGAAAGATGCATGGTCTAAACAGAAACAAATAAAAAAACTTTTAAATCTTGAAGCTTGCTTATTGTTGTGAAAGAGAGTTTACCAAACAACTCCACACATATATGAATTATAATATACTCTAGTCATCTCTTTTATTCTGCTTTGTCTAATTACTTATGGTTCTATGCACATCTTGACTCAGAAAGATAAAACAGCCTTTGTAAAGGTAGCAAGCTAAAGTGTTCTCCCTCATTGTGTTTTTTCTTTTCCTTTTATATTTAACTATGTGTTAAAGTTCTTAATAATTGATTTTGTGCATAAAATTAATAGCTTCCCATATGTTCAAGGATTATTGCACATTTAATTCTTGCAATAATACTTTTGTATTTATAAACCATTTGATTGGGATAATTGAAATAGGTATTATATATACAAGATGATTTTCAATTTTTACATTTGAAAGTGAATATTCAAGCCGGGCTTGGTGGCTCAGCCTGTAATCCCATGCTTTGGGAGGCTGAGGTGAGTAGATTGCCTGAGC
>NW_007255790.1:220397-239488 GCF_000164805.1 Carlito syrichta | reverse complement strand
ATCTCTACAATAAATCAAAAAATCAGCCAGGCATGGTAGCGCATGCCTGTAATTCTGGCAGCTTGGAAGGCTGAGGCAGAAGGATCGCCGGAGCCCAGCAGGTCGAGGCTGCAGTGGCTGGGAGCGGCCACTGCACTCCAGTCTGGGCGACAGAGTGAGACTCCAACTCAAAAAAAAAGAAAGAAAGAAAGAAAGTGAATATTCAGGCTTGAACCATAATTCACATGGGATGCCTTCTTGAAGTATTGACATTGGTATGCTGTAGATACAGATATGATGGTGACATGCATATCATAAGGTCATTGGTCATGTACAAGTTCAGAGATGCCAGAAATGATCTTGAAATAGGTATTCAACTGTTTGTCCTTTCAAAGGCCAAAACATTCATACAGAAGCCAAGGCCAGAGAGTAGGTTTTGCGCATTCCTGTGACTGAAACTGAACTTTAATGGATCCCTGACAAATGTGTTTGCATATTTGATTCTGTATACTGCTCTATTAACTTGCCCTTAGCATTTCCCTGTGACATTGTCTTTGAAATTGTGATATATAATGGCTGAGTGATTTTTATCAGTGTGGGTATTCCATAATGTATTAGCTTTTCTCTTTATGTCAGACATGTTAGTTCATTGGCTTCTGTTCAACTTCAAACCGTGTTTGGACAGTCAACACACATCTTGGTCATTCATGTTTCCCCCCACCCTTCATATCCTTGACCTTCGGGCTGCTGTCTACAGTAATTGACAACTAGCCTCTTCCCTTTGAAGGTCCCTCAGGTATTTGAGGACTGCCTCATCTCCCCTTCTGCCTCAAGGACTCTTCCTCAGGCTGACAAGATGTGTCTCCTCGATGTAGCATTTGAGCCCTTCACCATCCCAGGGTCCTATCTGGTGTTTTTGAATGTGAAGCTTTAGAGCTTTGAGCTCCCTGCGTGCTCTCCCTTCAGGAGCCCACCCCTTGCACTTCCTCCTGCAAGTTCTATCCTGCCACATGGGGCTCCCGACTTCCTAGGTGCAACTTTTGCTAGGCTGTAGCCTAGATTTTGGCTAAGGTTCCTTCTGAGCCTTCCTTAGAGGCAGTCCATCCACTGACAGACACCAAGGCTCCAAACCAGATGTTCTGGCCTGGCTTCTGCATGGGTGATGACACCCACTTTCTTCCAATGGCCGATGGCTGTTAGGCATGAAACAGGTCACAGGTGGACGTCCCATTGAGGATAGACTTGTGGGCCTTTGCTTATCGTCTCACACAGTGGAGCAGGTGGACCATGGTGCTCATCCTCGTGGTCTTCCTCTAGAATCATAACCTTGGCGGTAGCCTCCCTACCTTTCCTCCATTGGAATTGCTGGCCACTCATCTTCTTGCTGGGTGTGTATGTTTTACCCCTTTTATAAAACCTAGCACAGAGATTGACATTGGTACGCTGTAGAAACAGATATGATGGGATTTCTGCCAGCAGGGTGGGAGAAGGAAGCCGGAGTTGGTGGGCTCAGATACTAGTGGGGACACCGGGTCTGACACTGTAGTGGACCACAGCACAGTGCCCAGTGGGGAGCCAGAGCTCTGCCTAAGCCAGCATTGTTAGCTGAGGTGTGAGGGCATCTCTCCAGGCTGCCGTGAGACTGATTCCAGTTCCCTAATGCCAAAACCTGCCTGCTTGCTAGGAGTGACTCAGTCAGGCAGCCAGGGTACAGTGTCCAGGCTGGAGGCACCGGCCGAAGGAGGCAGGACCTGGCCTCTTCCAGAGTTCCTGGGTCCAGTGGCCATCCTCTTCCCTATCACAGAGCCCGAGGCCCAACTTACCTGTCCCATGAAGATATCTTACAGAGGACCACACAGCTGGTTAAAGCCCAGCAAGGACCTGCGATCAGAGTCCCCTGACTCCCAGGCTAATAATTCTTCTGAACGTTGTGCTACAAAAATCCCACCCCTTGGAGGGCCTTTGGGGCTCGTGGACTCTGTCTTCTATCCAAAAGTAACAGAGACTCTCCCTTGCTTGTACTTTAAGAAAAAATCCTTTATGGTCTCCTGCTGAAATGTTTTTATAGCAGTCTGGTTATTTCAAATGTATATTTGTTATGGTTGCAGGAGAAATCCAAGTAACTGGTTTTTCAGAACCTAAGTAGTTAATGCTAGAAAATTTGCAGCAAATAAATTGATCAGTATGCAAGACAGTTGTCACGGCTGAATCATGGTCCACAGTTAAGGTAAACAGATCTGTGATGACATTTTCTGAGCAGAATACAAATGCAGTTACATTTCCTCCCAGAGGCTTCTGACATTTCTTCTACACGGATAACAGATTCTCCTAAGAAGGTGTTGGTCACAGGGAAGAAAGATCTTTGTTTAAATTCCTCTGAAAAGGTAGGCCTGTGGTATTTGATGTGCTTTCTGGGAAGAGAATTGTTCTAAGTGGGATGAAAATTGAGAAGAGCAGTTTGGTTTTTTGGGGGGCAGTGGGGGGGGGTAGCTGCTTCCCTTCCTCCCCCTCCCGCCCATGGAGAGAGCTTTTTGGTGTTTCGTTTATTTGAATGATCACTCAAATAACATGTTGTTGTGTTGTGAAAGTTTGCATGGAATTAATTTCTTTTTTCTGATGTGAAGATCAGAGGATATTTTGGATTCACATAAAATAGTGAGGAGAACAAGATGTCTTTTTTTCATTTCCTCCTGTTCCTTTTATCTGTAATGCTCTCAAGTTTCACATTTTTTCCCAGGTTTTTGCTGCCTACACTGTATTATAGGAATTCTGCACAATATGTCTGCATCTGAAATGTGGACTAGTCTGTGGCTAGATGCTGCATCACTAGCCTGATAGGTTTTGTGTATCACAGGGAACCTTGCAAAATCTTTAGCTTGGGCTGATTTTAAAATGAGCTCAAAACCTCACTGCAACTTTGTCTAAGAGCAGGTAGTCATGCCCCAGCCATGTGTCATAGGAAACAGTTTCCAGGAGGATTATTTGCATTTGGGGTTAGACCGCTGTGAATACAGATATTTCTGTCTATTTGTGCCTTTGCCATTGGTTACCATCAGGGGCCCTGAGCAGAGATCTAGACAAGAGAGTTGCATTTGAGGTGGGGGAATAAGGTCTCTAGGGAGCCGTAGATGGGATATAGGGCTGGAAAGCCTCAGTGCCTGGAAGGGAACAAGAAGGCATATCCCTCGGAGGGGACCGAATGAGACTCCTCAGAAATTCTGGAACAATCCTAGGAATGCATTTAGGAAAGAACACCTTTCATATTAGACTTAGTTCCTCCCAAAGCATTTCTGGAGTCCACTGCCAGGTTAGCACCACCGTGGCTTCCTCCAGGAAGCCTTCTCAGATCTTCCCAGCCATCCCCGCAACACGGTCCAGTCCTCCTCATAGCATGCAACTCTCAGTGTGAAATTATACAAATTACCCAGCTCTGTGTCTCCATCACACTCCAGATGGAACCTGTCAGAGGCAGGTCTGGGTCCCTGGCACAGCCCCTGGTTCCAAATAAAAGCTTTGCAAATGCTGCTTGTAAGCCATCAGGGACCAGTTTTTTACAGCAACCTCTGCAAAAGGACAGAACGTCTCGATTGATTCCATTTCTCAGTTAGAGAATAGATGGAGAAACTGAGTCAGACAGCAGTGGAGCCGGAACTAGAACCGAGCTCCCACTGAGCATGTGGCCCTCTGAATGAATGGACCAAGGAAGGTACGAATGCTCATCTACTTTGGTGTTAAAAGTCCCTGTGACTCAAACATGTGTGACATGGTAGTTGTAAATATGCAACTGGCCCAACCATATTTTTCTTCCATCTCCAGAAATTTTTTTGCCCCAAGCAGTGTAGGAGGATCAGGTGACCAAGGTTTTTCAGAATCTTCCCTTTTTGGATTCTGACGCTGACACACTGTGTATGTATTTTGAGGCAGTGACATCATCTCTCTCCTCCTGCGCGCCCTCTGTGTGGCTCCATCATTCAGGTCCTGCTGTCTTTCACCTGGACTGCTGTGACCTTCATTCATTCACAGGAGAAGTACAGGTGCAGTAAGAATGAATCACCAGGGACCCAACCTAGACTGGGTAGGGGAGGGTCTGGTTGGAGACAGGCCTCCTGAAGAAGTGAGTATTTGAGCTGAATCTAAATGAATGTGGGGAATTAGCTAGGTGAAGAGAGAAGAGAGCATTCTTGCCAGCGGATGTAGCATGTGCAAAGGCCCTGGGGCGGGAGGGAACATTGTGTGTTTGGAAAACTGACAGGGCAGTGTGACTGGAGCCAGAAAGGTGGGCTGGAGAGATAGACGGCACCTGACCCTACAGGTACTGGTTGATCATGACAGAAAACCCCGTGTTTGTGCTAAGAGCAAAGAGAAGCCATTTGAGAATAGAAGTGAAGGCTGGCCTTCTCTGATGTGTCCTCCAAGTGGGGAGTGACTGGGGTGGGACAGGAGTAGATGCAGGAAGACCAGGGGCCTGAGACGGGCCAGCAGCAGAACCCAGGAGATGGAAAGGGTTGTCGGTGGGCACAGCAGGACTTGCTAGTGGATTGGAGAACTGTTGGCAGAGTGGCAGCATTGCTGCCGGGGCCTGGGGGAGACCACCTGGAGGAGGGGGTATAGGTAGAGAAAATGAGGCTGTACATGATGCCCTGGGGTCTGGAAGAGGAGGAAGAGCTGCAAAGGAGGCCTAGGAAGAGGCCCATGAAGCAGCAGGCCAGGGTCTGTGGGCGAGACTGGCCAAAACAGGGAGGGAACCACAGCATTAGGGAAGGTCGGGGCAGAAGAGGGCCTGTCTGCCTTCACAGGCGTGGTCTGTGACGCTGGCAGCTCCTTCGTAGTGTGACAGGGACAGAGTCGGCCTTGAGAAGGTTGAAAGAAGCAGGGGAGGTGAGGAAGGGTGGGGTGAGGTAGCTCTTCGGTGATGTCGCCACCGTCCCCATCTTTTCCTGGGACGTGGAAGACTCTGCATGGGTTTTTAAAATGGATTTGACTTTAATGTGTGCTGTTGTCATGGATGTGCTCATACTGTGTGTTTTCCACATGTGGCAAACCCAACGGCATGGGCATATGGAGGGGAGGGTCCCATTCTCCAGGCCATTTCAGACGTGCGCTTGCCGGGCTCTGCCTGGGCTGCCCGCGGGGGCTGGACAGGACAGGAGTACATGACTCACCAGAGTCTCCGGGATCTGAATGCTGTGTAGGGCTGGGCAAGTGAGGGGCACACGTGCCCCTCAGGTGAACCTCCTAGTGGGGTGAGAGCATGTTGTCCGCAGGGGATAGCTGTTCCCCGTCAGGTCCAGGTTGGGCTGTGTATGTGTGTGCTGTGTGAGAGAGTGGGGTGTGTGGTTTGGGCATGTGTCGTGTGCGTCAGTGGTGTGAGAGTTGTCTTTGTGTGGTGGGTGTGTGAGTGGTGTGTGTGTTGGCATGTGTGATGTAGTATAAGTAGTGTGTGTATGGTTTGTGTATAGTATGTGTGAGTGACATATATGAGTGGGGTGTGTGGTGTGTGTGATGTCTGTGAGTGTGAGTGGTGTGTATGATGTGTAGGAGTGGTGAGTGTGGTGTGTAAGTGATGTGTGTGGTATATGAGTGGTGTGTGGTGTGTGTGTGTGATGTGTCTATGGTGTGGGAGGGGTGTGTGGTGTTTGTGTAACTGGTGTTTGTGTGGAATGTGTGTGGTGTACGAGTGGTGTGTATGTTGGTATGAGTGGTATTTGTATGGTGTGTGATTTAAGTGAGTGGTATATGTGTATGGTGCATGTGAGTGTTGTGTTTGTTGCTGTGAGTGGTGTGTGAGTGGTATGTCTGAATGGCTCATGGTGTATGTGAGTGTTGTGTTTTGGTGTGTGGTGTGTGTTGGTTTGTGTGAGTGGTATGTGTGGTGTGTGTGAGTGGTGTATGTGTGGATGTGAATGGTGTGTATGTGGTATGTGTTGGTTTGTGTGTATGTTGATGTTAGTAGTATGTGTGAGTAGTTTATGGTGTGTGGTATATGTTGGCTTGTGTGTGTGGTATGTGGGAATATGGTATGTGTGAGTATTTGTAGTGTGTGTTGACTTGTGTGTGGGGGTGGTGTGTGTGTAGATGTGAGTGGTGTGTATGGGTATGTAGTGTGTATGACTGGTTTATGGTGTATGATGTGTGTTGGTTTGTGTATGTGAGTGGTGTAAATGATGTGTGGTGTGTATGGTATGTGCGAGTAGTTTATGGTATATGGTGCATATTGGTTTGTGTGAGTGGTATTTGTTGATGTGAGTGGTGTGGGAGTATGTGGTATGTGTGAATGGTTTATGGTGTGTGGTGTGTTATGGTGTATGGTGTGTTTTGGCTTATATGAGTGGTGTGTGGGTGTAGATATGAGTAGTGTGTGTGGGTATATGGTGTGTGTGAGTTGGTTATGGTGTGTGGTACATGTTGGTTTGTGTGTGTGAGTGGTGTGTGTATAGATGTGAGTGGTAGGTGTTGGTAGGTGGTATGTGTGAGTGGTTTGTGGTATGTTGGTGTGTGTTGGTTTGAATGTGGAAGTGGTGTGTGTTGATGTGAGTGGTGTATGGGTATATGGTGTGTGAGTGGTTTATGGTGTGTGATGTGTGTTGGTTTGTGTGTGTGAGTGGTGTGAATGGTGTGTGGTGAGTATGTAGTGTGTATGAGTAGTTTATGAGATGTGTGGTGCATATTTATGGTGTGAGTGGTTTATGGTGTGTGGTATATGTTGGCTTGTGTGTATGAGTGGTATGTGGGAATGTGGTATGTGTGAGTATTTGTGGTGTGTGTTGACTTGTGTGTGTGCGTGGTGTGTATGTAGATGTGAGTGGTGTGTTTGGGTATGTTGTGTGTGTGAGTGGTATGTGTTGATGTGAGTGGTGTATGGGTATGTGGTATGTGAGTGGTTTGTGATGTATGATGTGTGTTGGTTTGTGTGTGAGTGGTGTGCGTGCATGTGCATGCCTGTGTGCTGGTGTGTGACACCCCAGCCCAGGACTTGGCTCTGTGAAGGGAGGGCCAGGCCTGTCTGTGACTCCCCAGGTGTGGGTGGGCCTTAAAACCACACCTGGTCTTAAACCCCCAGACTCAGGTAATCCTCTCTTCTCGGCCTCCCAAAGTGCTGGGATTACAGGCTGAGCCAGCCACCGCACCCAGCCTGTGCGCATATTTTTTAATTGAATGAATACTACACGTGCTGACTCTGCCAGGCATCATGCTAAGTGCTTTTACAACAATAAGCTCTTTCGTCCTCATCACCTCAGGACCAGGATCCTTCCTCACCGACCTTGCCACCTCCCTGCCAAGATCCCCACCTTTAAACCAGCAGGGAGGGCCACCCACACCTGGGGAGTCACAGACAGGCCTGGCCCTCCCTGCACAGAACCAAGTCCTGGGCTGGGGTGTCACACACCAACATACACACAGGCGCGTGCACACATGCCACTCACACACAAACCAACACACACTATACACCACAAACCACTTACACACTATATACCCACATACCACTCACATCAGCACATACCACTCACACACACAAACCAAAACGCACCACTGGATCGTTGGGGGGAAAAACTAGAATATTCAAATGGCAACAACAATAAGAGCGTTTAGGAGAAAATAACACCCACATATGATTCCCACAACAAAAGTACCTAAGTTTGACATTTTGGTATACTTCCATCTACCTACCTTCCAGTCTTCTTGCTGTGCATATGACAAGCACACACATACCCTCTTACCTCCTGTCATAGTGCAGGAGAAGCTGTGTCCAGGTTCACCTGTGTTTGCTCTCACAGTGATTCTGCCCTTCAGTTTTAGGACTTAATGGCTTTAAAGTGCTTTTGCCTCCATTTCAGAAAAAAATATGTAAATTTCTTATCAGAAGCAGGCAGGTGATAAGGTTGGGTCACTGCTGGCACGCCCCTGCGTGTGCCTGTGTGTGTGTGTATTTTAGTGTCTCTTGACACAAACTGCTCAGTTGTCCTCCAGAAAGACTGTCCTCATGTACACCCCCAGGCGCAGGGCATGGTGGATCACCTGAGGTGTGATTTCTTCTCCATATAGTGCAATAGTCAGGTTCTGCTTTTATTTGCCTCTGAATGAAATTCAGAAACCCAGGAGCAAATTAACAACTTGCTTACTGGCTACTCTTCATCCAAAGCTTAGGGCTTCTCGGCTCCATTTGATACCAAGCCCTGCCTTTGGGACTGTCACCTCTGCCCTGGCCTGGGACCTTCCGTCAGCCATCTTCCCTGGGTGCACATCCCAGGAGCTTGCTTGTACTTGAGTCATAGAGAAAAGTTGCCAGATTTAGGAAGCAGGTAGTCACTTTTTCAGGGGAAACTGTGATGGCCGATCACATTGTGGATGTGGACATAGATTACAGAGAAGACAGACTTGTTTTTTTACTTTGTTTGAATTGAATGAGGGTGGCTCCTAAAAATTAACATTAGAGAAAACATTTCATCTTTAAAGTGAATTTTAGTTTCATTGATTGCATCTTCTATTTGGTTTATTTAGTATCCAGACTACTATTTTAGTTACCAAGGTTGCATCTGATAAAATGAGACATTCATTTTTTGTTTGTTTTGTTTTGTTTTGTTTTGTTTTGTTTTGTTTTGAGTTGGAGTCTCACTCGGTCGCCCAGGTCGCCCAGACTGGAGTGCAGTGGCCGCTCCCGGCCATCGCAGCCTCGACCTGCTGGGCTCTGGCAATCCTTCTGCCTCAGCCTTCCAAGTAGCCGGAATTACAGGCATGTGCTACCACGCCCGGCTGATTTTTTTTTTTTTTGATTTATTGTAGAGATGAGGTCTTGCTGCCCAGGCGGGTCTCGAACCCTCAGGCTCAGGCAATCCACTCACCTCAGCCTCCCAAAGGCGCGGGATTACAGGCTGAGCCACCAAGCCCGGCACGAGACATTCATTTTTTAAATAAACTTTTAAAAGTAGGTATAGGAGCAGATTCCTTGATAAAACAAAGAGTGTCTGTCTTAAACCAGCAACTTATTCCAGTTAAATTTAGGCACCAAGCAAGTTTGCTAACCATCAGCACAGTCATGATCATTTTCATTATTTTTGAGTGTTTCTTTTTTCCAGGCACTATGTTAGAATCTTCACATGTATTATCTTAAATGACACTTCAAGGTAGACTTTATGAACATTTCATAAATGTTACTTTGATCTAGAATGGCCCACTCAAATAGCTAAGAAGTATTTCAGTTGTAATTTAAAATCAGGGCCTGGGACAGTGGCTCATGCTATGATCCTGGCACTTTGGGAGGTCAGGGTGGGAGAATCACTTGAGGCCAGAAGTTCAAGACCACCCTAGGTCACATAGCAAGACTCCTGTCTCTTTAAATAATTTTTAAAAAATTAGTTGGATGTAGTGGCTTATGAGTGTAGTCTCAGCCACTCAGGAGACTTAGGCTGGAGGATCACTTGAACCTGGGAGGTCAAGGATGGAGTGAGCTAGGACAGCACCACTGCACTCCAGCCTGAGTGACAGAGTGAGACTTGACTCATAAAATAAAATAGTAAAGGAAATTAAAATAAAATACAAATCAGGTCATCTGACTTCATAGCTCTGTAGTCTTTCTGTTAGGTCATTATTAGTGAATACTGCTCTAAAAGTTCTGACCAATGAAGTAAGACACACATACAAAAGAAATTAGACAAGAAATAAGACACAAAAAAGAAAGGCCAACTGGGGGTACCTGTACAGGTTACCCAACTTTGCCTTGCTTCCCTCATCTGTCTGAGGAAAGGGTTAGATTTTCAGGATCCAGTTTCATCCAACTCCAACCTCTGCTGCACCAGCCAAGGTTTGGGGGAGTTTTGCTTTTCGCAACTTGTATTACAAAAACGATTGGCATTTTTGTTTTCCCAAAATAAAATTAAGGTCATTGGGACAGGGAAGGGATGAACCTTTCTAGGTGTGCTGACAGTGGCTAAAATCTCTTCTGGCCTGGAATTTCTTTAACTCAAAGACAGGAATGAGATAGTTGGCTTTAAGATACTGAAACTAGTGTTCCTGAGCAGGTAATACATTTTCTTTTTCTTTTTTCTTTTTTTTTTTTTGAGTTGGAGTCTCACTCCGTCGCTTAGGCTGGAGTGCAGTGGCACAGTCACGGGCACCCCAGCGTCGACCTCCTGGGCTTTGGCAATTCTTCCGCCTCAGCCTTCCAAGCAGCCAGAACTACAGGCATGCGCTACCATGCCCAACTAATTTTTGGATTTATTGTAGAGACGAGGTCTCGCCAAGTTGCCCGGGCCAGTCTCAGACCCACGGGCTCAGATAATCCATTTGCCTCGGCCTCCCAAAATGCTGGGATTACAGGCTGAGCCACCAAACCTGGCCAAGCAATACATTTTAAAAGCTTCCACAGTTAGAGACATTTAGGATATACTGGGTTAATCAAAGTTAAGCACACTTCTTTTTATAGGTAGGGCTTCTCAGTATGCAATACGTTTTTAATGGATGGTGGAATCTCTAAGAGAGTGGATGAGTGCAGTTTTTTTCTAACTTATTTGACCCTGAAACCCCTTTCCTGGAGATTCTTCAGGGACTGCTGTTCTGTGGAACTTATTTTAGAAGTGGGGACTTTCATATTCCCTCACAGTGATTCTGCCCTTCAGTTTGGGGACCTGATAGATTTAATGCATTTTACCCTCTATCTCAGGAAAAAAACATAAATTTCTTATCAGAAACAGGCAGATGATGAGGCTGCAGGTCATTGCCATTAATACTGCCTAGCTACTACAAACTCAATACAGTCATTGTCTACAGGGGAGAGAATTACTTTAAGAGGTACATCTTTCTCCTTGAGCACTTTTCAATGTGTACATGGTTTTAAAAACAAAACAAAACTATAAAAGTCCTCAAAGTTTTGTGGACATAGCAGAGTGACTAAATTAAGATTTTGTTTATTAGTATTGTAAAATTCTTCCTCAAGAGTTTTGAGTGGAATAGTTCAAGTTGACCTTCGAATGTGTTTATTAAACATGATGTCTTTGGATGTTACTGCGGGTCAACTGTCACAGGACTCCCTGGTTTCTGCTGAAAGGAAAAGAGCAATGAGCCTCACCAAGCGTGTCCCAAACACATCACTAGGCTTTCGTCTCTACGAACAAGAGCCCAGATTCCCACATTCATTTTGACCTGTCTTTTTAAAGTAGATTTTTTGTAGACTGCTGCTTCCCTTCTACCCCAGGTAAGATTTGAGCTAAGAAAAGTTAGCACTGTGGGAACCGTTCCCAAGAACAGGAGACAGAATCAGAGAGGCCGCTTGAAATATTTATCTTGCCATGGTATGGTCTGACTACTTGAGCTTAGGAAACTTCCAAAAAGTAGGAAGAAGGAACTTTTTAACAGTGTGGTTTCCTTGAAATCCGAAATGCTTAACATGGCCTTAGCGAGTTTCCAAAAGCGTCTGGCTTGTAGGAAATAATGTATCTTGGCCACGATGTGCAGGAAAGATACTCTCATCTAGTGCCAGACCTTCCTATTCTTTAAATTAATATTTATTCCTGGAAAGGCCTGGCTGTGGAGAGCCAGGATGCCTCAGCCTGGCACAGTGCAGCCTGGAGTGATGCTTTTAACACCCCTAGACCTCACTGTCCTCATCCTGAACAGAGGGGCCATGCAGGGCTCTGACACATGGGTTCTGAGTCCAGTGTGAGTGTGGGGACCAGACTTCCTGCTTGCACATCATGATACCCGGGGTAGAGGGTAGAGCATCAGAGGGCCCTGCCACAAGACATTGGCTCATGATGAGCTTGCCCTATCTGGGTTACCGGAAGTTGATGCCAGTGATGGTTCTTTCTTTCCCTTCAGCATTTGGCCATGCTGCCTGGATTCCTAGACATCTTACCTGCCTCCAGGTGGCCAAGAGACGGGAGTCCCTTATGAAAGCTGCTAAGCTGTGCTATTTCTTTTTTGACTACTCTTTCAAGCAGTAAATATGAGAGATATCCTTTTCCAGAGACAGGAAGGCTTCACCTGAGCCACGTAGCCAGCTGCCAGTGGGCAGAGCAGCCCACAGGACCCAGGTTCCCAGGCTCTCCTGCCAGGGGTGTTTCTGGTAACACGTGACAACTTTCTCACTTGTCACTGAGTTTTTCTGACATTGACAAAACCTCTTGTCTTTGCTACATTCCAGAAATGGCTTCAGACATCCCTGGGTCTGTGACATTGCCCGTTGCCCCCATGGCGGCCTCCGGACAGGTGAGGATGGCAGGGGCCATGCCTGCCCGTGGAGGAAAGCGGCGTTCCGGGTAAGCAACCTCGGCATTTCCAGCAATTGAGCTTTCATCAATGTTGAGCCACAGCTCTTGACCTGCTAGGAAAATATTGTTTCTCCCTCTCTTGCAAAATAAAAGCTCAGCAGTTTGCATCCTGTTTAGATTTTTCAAGATTCCTAAATATGCACATGATTTGCTTCTAAGTGTTTTGGGCCTTGGCACCCAGCTGGGGACTTCTGTTTGCTTGTCCTTGTGGTGAGAATGTGCTTTGGGATCCTGCTGGGCCTGGCTCAGGCTGTGTGAAGGGAGGGGCTCACCCGTTACCCCGCCTGAGCTTTCCAGCCGGGGGCTTGGCAGTGCTGCTGAGCTGAGTTCCAGCCCCTGTAGGCTGTGAAGGGTCCACCCTGGTGCCGTCCATTCTTTCCTCCTTGGCAGGTGGCATGCAGGAATTCCTTTCAAGTGATTCAATTCGCAGGCCAGGCAGTTCACATGTATGCCGCTCTGCCAATAAAGCTGGTAGCGATAAGTGCTGTCGACTGTCCTAGTTCTGATGGGGCCAGGAAGACCATCACTCTTGAGCAGATGGAGCCCCAGCTGCACCTACTCAAAATGCGCAATGCTCAGTTAGGTGGACACCTAAGAAGCCAACCAACCAAACCTAACCAACAATTCAGACTCAGTTTACCACCCCACCCCTTTCCCTCATTGAATCCATTTGATTTTTCATACCATATTTGGTAAACAAGGTTTCTCATGAAGTGCAATTAGTTTTCACTTTTAATGCAATTTCTGATCACACATGGCTCCCCAGGAATGCAGCCGTCCAATTATAGCGGAACACACTTCTCACAGCGCGTGGCCTGTGGGGTGGGCCCATTTTGAAGTGAGACTTTCCTCTAAACCAACTTGATGCTTCAAGAAGGTAGAGGCTGGGGTCGGGGCTGTCTCGGGATTTGGAATGGAGTGGGCTAACAGGAAAAAGCAAGCGCAGCATGGTAATTTGGGATTATGAAAAAGACTGTTGAGTGATGTATTGTCCCAGAAGGAGGGCCTGAGAGGTTGAAGAAAACCCAACCACTGAACTCCCTGGATTCAGCAGGTGCACTTTCACTGTCATTGGCTGGGCGCTGAGGCAGCCAGTTCTCTACCACCCAGCCCTGTCTTTACAGTGGGCCCAGCAGAGCTGTCCTGAACAGCCTTGGTGCCTGGGGGCAAAGCTTCCAGATCAGCTCTGTAATAAATGGTGCGACTTTCCTCTGGGGCTTCCTGCAAACACAGCCGTCCTATTTCAGTCAACCATTCTTGCTAACTAGGTGCTAAGCTCAGCAGAGTCCCTTTGCTAAAAGAAGCCACAAGGTGTCAACCTATCAACTTACTGATGTTTTAAAATTCCAGGCCTTTTAAAGTTATTTTAAATGTTTGTGCACTCTAACTTACATTTCCTGGGGACAGAGCCCCAGGGCTTGCCCAAGTACTTTCCCAGAAGAGGCGGGCACAGGACTCTGTGATGAGGGAGGTGGGTTGGGTCAGGCCCAGGTCCAGGCTGAGGTGCTCAGGCCCAGCCCGGTATTTGCAGCACCAGAAGTCCTCTCTGCTTAGGATCCATCTCTGAGTGTCTGTCAGGTGTTTTCCCTTCCTCTCCCGCAAGCTGGGCTAAAGTGGGTTGAGGCTTCCCTCCTGGGTCTCCATGTTCCTGACCCCAACCTGGCATCCAGACCCTGATTTCTCATTGCTCCCTGAACTGATGATTTGACCCCAGCCTGGCATCCAGACCCTGATTTCTCATTGCTCCCTGTCACATTTCTGGAGAAGTCCACCACCGTCTCCTTCACTTCTGGGTCACACACACACAGCATGGCATTGGAGGCAGCTGTGAACCCTGAGCAGGCTGAGACAGAGCCTAGCATTGCATTCCACTTGGAGTCACGGGAGCAAAACATCAAGAAAAGAATTGAGCGGTGAGGGAGTTTGGGCGGTGACTGCTGACACCGGTGGTGTCACCGCTGAGGAGGAGGGCACGACCTCCTGGAGGACCTCCTGGAGGCAGATCAGCAGCGATCCTCTCTAGGGTACTTGTCTTCTGTCATCCTCTTTCTTGGGGTCTAAGCCCCTGCCAGAGGGAGGGGACATGCAAACTACCAATCTGGCCCCTACTCGGTGATGTTGGGATTTACCCTGTGTCTAGGCAAAGAGACCTCTGTTTCTACAGGGCTGTTTCCATAGTAATTCTTGCATCGGATGTGTTTACATGCTTTGCTGCAATTCAGTGATTGAGGCCACCACCGTTCTCGAGCTTCTCGATAACAACAGCTCCTTCGACCACAGCCTGATCACTTAGCTAAGTGCAGAGGACACCCTCTGGAGACCACATGCATCAAAAAGCAAGTAGCCACAGCAGGCCTACCTCCTTGTTCCTACAGCACGGTGTGCATTTAAGGACACTCTCCCTGCCGTTGGCATGGCGGTCCCACCTCCTCCTTCCCTCTGAGAACGTGGGACACAGTTGGAGAGACACAGGGAGAGAGAAAAGAAAGAGAAGGGTCATGGGGGTGGTGGAGGTTGGGGGTGGTGTCCGCAAGGACCTTCTTCCCACCCCCCGATTCCTTGCCTGCGTCTTTTTAATCTGATTTGACTCTTTTGGTGGAAGAAAAATGTCCTAGATTCTCAGGATCACCACCTGTCCCACCCCAGTGTTTCAATGTTGAGTAGAACTTACCCCTCTCGGGGTTGGGTCCTCCGGGCTGCCTGATGGTGGACCCCTCACGGCTGAATTTCCCTCTCGCCTCCCCCGATGGCCTTCCTTGGTAAGCGTCTCGGCCGGCCACGTGCTCTCCCAGGAGTTGGGGCACAGGTGAGGGTTCAGAAGTTGCAGCTGCCTTCACAAGTGATTCCAGACAGGACACGGTGGCTCATACCTATAATCCTAGCACTTTGAGAAGCCGAGGTGAGAGAAGTGCTTGAGGCCAGAGGTTTGAGACAAACCTGGGCAACATAGCAAGACCCCGTCTCTACTAAAAAAATTAACTGGGCGTGAGGGTGTGTGCCTGTAGTCCCAGCTTCTTGAGAGGCTGAGGCGGGAGGGTCACTTGAGCCCAGGAGTGTTTGAACCCAGGCTGTAGTGAGCTGTGATCACACCACTGATCTCCAGCCTGGGTGATAAAGAGAGACCCCATCTCTTAAAAAAAAAAAATGATTCTACAAGCTGAAGCAAACCACCTGAAATGCATTTTTTGCAGCAACCTCCCTATCTCAGTGACAGGGTACTGAGGGGTGGGAACTCCTTCAGGACAAACTCCATTAGGAGAAGCAGCAGTGAGCAGTCGGGGGTCTATGCCCACCCCCAGAGCTAGCCCTTGTTGGGGATGGAGAATGGAGGTAGTGGATAGGGAGGTACCCGCTGCCTTGGAGTCCAATGCTGGGCTTCAAAATGGCATGATGAAGGGAAAACTATTTTCTTTTTTTTTTTTTAAATATACTTATTTAAAAATAGAGACAAGTTCTCGCTATGTTGTCCAGGCTGGTCTCAAACCCCTGGACTCAAGCAATCCTCTTGCTTTGGCCTCCCATAGTGCTGGGATTACAGGCATGCACCACCGTGCCCCACCTATTTTCAAACTGTATGCAGCCCATGGACTGGCGTCTCTCTCTGACGTAACCCTGAGAGCTGCGGGAATGTGTTTGAGTTACAGGTGTGTTGAAGGTTATCTTGCCAAGTGTTTGTGTGCTGCTCTTGCAATCTCAGCCAGCGGTCCAGGCTCTGAAGGAAGAGTGCTTTCCAGGGCCCTTGTCACTTACCTTGTTGTTAGCAGAGGCTTTGGGCTACCCAGGATCACTCCTTTGTTCCGCTGTTGGGCCAGCCTTTTTATCCTTCCTGATTTGAGCACAAGTGAATTCTGTTTGGTGACTCATATTTGACAATGTATTATTATTATGACACAATCACTATTAGAGAGATTCATGTATCACTCTTTTTTTTTTTTTTGAATTGGGATCTCACTCTGTCATGTAGTCTGGAGTACAGTGGCCATGATCATGGCTTATTGCAGCCTCGAACTCCTGGACTCAGGCAATCCTCCTACCTCAGTCTCCCAAGTAGCTGGGATTACAGGCATGCACCACCATACCTGGATAAATTTTTTATTTTTTGTAGAGACGAGGACTTGTTATGTTGCCTAGGCTGGTGTCAAACTTCTGGGCTCAAGCAGTCCTCCCACCTCGCCCTCCCAAAGTGTTGGGGTCATAGGCATGAGCCACTGTGCCCAGCCACGCTCACTCTTAACTCTTTGCAAGGTCAGATGTGCCTCTCATGACTTTGATAGAGATAAGCATTCAGGCTCAATGACAGCAAAATGAGGTAAAACTCTTTTTCAGCCCACCTCTGGAAGACAGTTATATCATCCATTCATTGTGACAATTTCTTTACAGTGAATACAACAGGACTTGAAAGTCATATTTTGATTTCTCTCCTTATTATCCAGATGCTTCAGTGTTCTAGAGACACATAAAAGACACAAAACAAAGGATGATTCACTTAGACTTTTTGTAACAAAGCAATAGGCATGGCTGATGGTGGTCCTGTCTAAAGTGAAGTATTCTAAGTGATGACAGAGACCCCAAGGCAGGTGTGGCTCTGAGAGGCCCCTTTTGTCCTTGGTAGTAGCATTGTTTTCTCTGTTACTGATGGGCCGGGGAGACTATTTGGAGGTGGGGTGAGTTATCCCGAGAATCCAAACAATCTTTTGTGTCCTGGGTTCTTCCCCACTTTATGCTTTTCTGAATGACTAGATCTGTTCATAGTACACATGTGATCATGTGCACACAGAGGTGGGAGGCACAGTCTCTTGGTCCCTAATTTTTTCCTAGAGAAATTCTGGGTCCCAGCAGACTAGACTCTGGGTCCAGAGCAGGGCCCTCTCCTTATATCTTCAGCTTGACTGAGTCACAGCTGGCCTGGCTGGGGGGAACTTTTCTCAAGGGGCTCACTTCCTCAATTGTCTACTCCATGAAGCGCCAGGTAAAGACAACTATCTGCTAAATCTAGGGTGGCCAACCATCCTGGTTTGCCCAGGACTCTCCCAGTTTTAGCATTGAAGTCCTGGATCCAAGGAGTCCTCAGTCCTGGAAAAAATTGTTACAGTTCACCACCCTGAACACCCCAAAGATCCTGCAGGCTGAGGAGGGAGGGCTGACTCATAAATTGCATTCTGCAGGAACCTGATGATTACTTGAGCTCCTATCAACTTAAGCTAAAAGGAATTTGAAAGTTAACAGTCTGTCCCACACCCACTTAAGGCTTTGTCAAATGCTCGCCTGAGTTCTTAGGAATTTTGAAAGCACTGTTTCTTTTTCTTAACGTTGAAGTGTTTTTGACTGCATGGGGTGTTAATTAACCTCCCTGTGGACAGCAGAATCGCTCTTCCCCAAAATGAACACTGGGTGGCAGTGTGGTTCTGCGGCTTTGCAGCACACCCAGGGAATTCGGTTACAGTGTTTTTGGTGGCTGTCTCCCAGATGTGGTTTCGGGGAAAGGTGGAGTGATGGCTTAGTAATTATGCAGAATATCGGTGACGTTGTTTTATTTAGAAAGTCTTGCATGAACTTCCACTTGTCCACAGCGTCGGTAACTCTGCAGCTGCTTCCTGGTTTCCCAAACTGCACTGTAGGGTGTGTACACCCATCTCCCTGTGGTTGCCTGTGGCCTTTTAACTGGGCTTGTCCTTCCCTGGCACTTTCCTCTCCACCTCCCCTTCTCTTTGGGCATGTAAACATAAAGCGATGCTTATCACTACTGTCATCTTTTACAGTTATCTAACTCCTTTTGGGATTTTCCTCTTAGTACAAACCTTGTCTCTCAGCACCAGAAATTTCAAGTTGGCAGGGATCCCATCAGGTCACCCTGAACAAAATATGCCCAGAACTCTGGCTGCACTGTACATAAAACCAAACAAAAACAAACACAAGATGCTGATTTTAAGGAGAAAGTACTCTTTTGGCTTGTCTGATCCCAGTGCCCAGGTACCCCAAGTCACCCCAAAGCCTAGAGAACGTGACTTGTCTCCTTAGGGGCTTCTTGGGTGTGCTTGCGCAAGAATGGCTTCTCCTGGGCAACCTGGCTGTTTCCTGGTAAGCCTGGGTGTTCTTTGCCTTCCCCAGGTCAGGAGCCACTGAAACCCTGTCCTTAAAGCCTGAGCGGTAGGTGTTACCCTTTCTGTGAGGCTGGCAGTTCTGGCATCCTTACCTGTGGTCATTTAATACATACTCCATTCTCTCTTGAGAACTTGGAAGGTCTTGATGAATCAAAGTCAAAGGAATTTCTTGGTCCGAGCTGCCAGGTAGGCTGGCCTTGTTCTGCTTGGACTCCATGGGAACTATGCCTCCCCCAGTCCACCAGGCCCACAGAGAACAAGAAGGGGACACAGGGGCTCTGAGATGGTCTTCTAAGGAATCACCCTTGATGTCCAGGAGAGCCCAGAAATCTGTATTATTTCTCGTTTTGTTTTCCAAAGACTTCGGTGTACTTGATGCTGTTAAGTACCCTCTCTGCCTGGTGATCTTCAGGCATACGATGAACTGCATTAAAGAGACTTGGTTTGTTAGAAGAATTCAGCAAGTATCTATCAAGACTTTTTGCTTTATGTTTACACTGAGAGTGCCGGTAAAGGGGAGATCTCAGTCATTTTCTGGTGGGTTTCAAGAAGCAGATAGACAGCAAGTGTGAGTAACTTGGGCCCCAAATGACCACTCTCCCCGCCACAGCCTTTTGGTCCTGAACTTATAGGATGGTGACCTTAAATGCCCTATTAAGCCAGGCTCAGTGGCTCAGCCTGTAATCCCAGCGCTTTGGGAGGCTGAGGTGAGTGGATTGCCTGAGCCTGCGGGTTCGAGACCCACCTG